>NC_062520.1:6992845-7042845 GCF_022655615.1 Tachysurus fulvidraco | reverse complement strand
TGAGCAATTTGATGGTTTGGGATTCGAACTCACGACCTTCCAGAATTTCAATTAAATAAATTAATAAATGTAATAATTTTCAACAACATAGTAATATCAATTATATACTTCTATTACAACTATTACCACTACTACTACTACTAGTAGTAATAATAATGCCTTAATTTTTGTTGAATTATAATGAATTATTTTTAATTTATTAATCTGAATAATCCCAAGCAATTTTGTTGCATTCGAATACAGGTTGTAGCTCGCAATTCCCAACCTCCGACTAGTAAAAAAGAACAAAAACTCATCAACTTCATTAACTCTGAATTCCTGGTTATAAAATTCGGATTTGTTTTCTCATCCGAAAGTTCAGTAATATCATCAAAAACCAATAAAGCATTTAGCAGATGCCTTATCCAGAGAAACTTACATTTTATCTCATTTTTATACAACTGAGCAATTGAGGGTTAAATAAGGGCCTTGCTCAGGGGCCCGGAAGTGGCAGCTTGGTGGACGTACTAATCGAACTCACAACCTTCCGATTGGTAGCCCAACACCTTAACCACTAGGCTACCACATATAATCACAGTATACATTATCCAGCTATTAAAAATATTAAGCACATTACAACAATAAGTGCTATCAGCATTATTTATTAACAGTTCGCAATTTCAAAGTATTTGTACTGTCTTAAAGTTTAAATGTTGATATAAATGATATGAATTACAAAATGGATATATTTTATATCTTGTGTCTATATTTCTCAGGACCAAGAAAAGAGTTTCAGAAAAAGGTGACATCACACGGAGAGTCTAATATCAGAGGAGCAATGATGTGAAATGTGATGTCAGTGTATATATTCCACATCCAGGGTGCTACTGCGTCAGCAAGCGCCATTCACACACAGCTTAGGAGAGTCTTTCAGATCAAATATCATGAGAATGTAAACCAGGAAGGCAGGGGATTGAACTCTAATAGCGACCTTACAGAAGACTGAAGAGTGTCCTGTAATCAGTTTAGTTAAGGTTCATTAAAAAGACCTAATCGGATTTCTAGAAAAAATGTAACGTACTGCATGCTAACTGTTCATGTGCAATCTGTTATCCATAGAGGTGAGAATTGTTCATTATTGTGTTTAAGAATCTGATTTTTATTTTATTTTTATTTTAGCACTACATTTCCCTTTAATCACATATTTGTAAATCATAAAGGTGACTTGGTTCATAAAATTAGCATAAGACAGCTTTAGCATAAGACAGCGTTTTTTAGATTAATTAAATTCCTAACACTCCGTCCAGGGTGTATCCTGCCTTGATGCCCGATGACGCCTGAGATAGGCACAGGCTACCCGTGACCCGAGGTAGTTCGGATAAAGCGGTAGAAAATGAGAGAGAGAGAGAGAGAGTAAATTCCTAACAAATCTAACCTTTGTTTAGATGTGAGAGTAAAAGTGAGACCATACAAGACCCCTCGCTGTTATCCGGAGTCGGTATGTTCAGATTTAATGTCATGCTAGCTACAGTAATATTTAAGGGATCAGGAAGAAATCTGTTGTTAGTTAGCTTTAACGGTAAAGTCAAATTAGCACGAATTTATCATGAATAACTAAATTGAGTGTAATATAAGGTGGATGTATTTTCCTTTCACTGGCCTTTCTTATTCTTTTATACTTTAAGTGAATCAAAGTGAAAAGTCTATGCTTTTTTTTTACTCAACTCGAGCTGTTCGACTTTTTTTATTGAGCAATCTTTAAGCAAATAGTGCAATTATGACAGATTCTGTTTGCTAATCTAAAGGCATTTTAACAATCTACTGTAATAGGTCCCTGTAAATATAATCCTTTCTATTTAGGTTATGGCATTGTATCAGCTTCAGCTAGATTCACTTCATGAAGATTTCAGACATTCATAGAGATGATGTCAACTACAAGTGGTCTTTGAGGACAACAACCTCCTCATCAATACACAGTTGTCGGACTGGGTCTGACTGTAGAAAGGATATTATTCATAATAACATTCTCTGGTGTTTATAACAGTTCATAATCACACCCTCTGGTGTGACCCAAATGAGGATGAGGTTCACTTTTGAGTCTGGTTCCTCTCAAGGTTTCTTCATCTTCCATCTAAAGGAGTTGCTACATCTTGAGAGAGACAAAATTAATGGCCCTATAAAACAGGTAATTTTTGAACGGTCACTCCAAAGGGCTAATCAGTATTTTAAGAGGATTTAAAATGCATGCATCTCAATGTTTTTAAAAAGCTCACATGGTTATGACTGCTTTCTGTGTTAATAAAAAAAAATCTAATCTGACCACTAGGGGGATTGCCGTTGCTCTTTATATCAATACACAGAAATAAACCGTCGGTTTTAATAACTGTCTGACTGTATTATCAGAATTGGTGTGTATCTTATTAAAGATACCACTGATGTGTAACAGTTTAGAACCATGCTTGTACAGTAATATGATGACTCTGTGACTAACAGACACTATTTAATGAGACTTCGACAGACTCCTTCCCATCATTTGTGTCAAGTGAAGTAGATCAGAAGCCTTAGTCTTAGACAACGGTTTGTTTTTTTAATAGGATTTCCCACCTAGGGATGTAAAAAGTGTTTTTAATTTTTGACAGATTTTTTTAATACTGAAGCAACCCTGAAAATATATACAGATCCATAAAGCCAGTTCTTTTTCAGGTTCCTACCCCCAGGAGCTTGTTGTGTATTGATCCGTAAATAAATAATTGAGTAGCGAAGAAAAAGCAGCTCGATAGTGTTGTATGGTCAGTGCAGAATACAGGATCAGTGTTCAGGGCCAGCAAGAGCTTTCCACTGCTACTAATACATATCAGAGAGCAATTACTTTTGGTTCTATTGGGAAGACTTAAGCACAAGCTCTGGAATACACATTTTGGAAAAACAGGAGGAGGCACAAAGCCCCATTTCGAAGGTTTTTAATGCCTTTCCCAAATCCGCTCTTGGAGTAGGAATGCTTGTGTATGTGAATGAGGAACCTGGATGTTATGAGATGAGGGCAGCACCTGTGTGAACTGGAAAGAAAGAAAGCTGAAACAGTAACCGTGCTACCCTTTGTCCCACATACTGTATCATTCAGCCTACATTAAAAATCCACCATCTTTACATGCACTGTGTAATTAACTGTGGGTGGAAACGTATTCATTTACACCTTCTCCCATGTCCAACCTGCATGTTTATTGTTTCACAAAATAAAAACTTGAGTGTAAGGTAATCCCACCAACTTCCTGTTTCCCAGGACTCGACTTCGGTCCCTCTCCTAGAGGGACTTATTAAAATCCATATTTCACTCTCCGAGCACATAAAAGATTTACACATGCAGAAACACCTGGTATTCCTGCAGGTCATTATGGGTGGTTTGGTTACTGACCAGTTAACATCTGTGTGAATAAGTGGGCAAAAACAAAGAAACAAAGAATTTCAACAGATTTCAACACATTCTACAGACTGAAAAAAAAAACACTCAAAAAAAAAAGAGTGAATCAGAACCTGTAAAATTTATCATAATTCAGCAAATCTAGTTTTCTACACACAATCCAGCTCTGCTTGTGAAGCAGGTCATTTGTGGTGACTTGACTCAAGTGATTTAATTCATTCTCTCTTGTAGCTTGTTAAAATGACTATGAAAACCAAATCTTTGAAGAAATGTAGACATGGAATATGAATACAAATACCTTTATAGTACACTTTTAATACACCATGACCATCCATAATATTAAAACCACCTGTTTTTTGTTCTGCCAGAACAGCTGCGACCCTTTGAGGCATGGTCTTCACCTCTGACGGCGTGCTGTGGCATGCTGAAGTTAGCCACAGATCCTTTTAGTCCTATAAGTTGTGAGGTAAAGCCTCCCTGGATCAGACTTGTTCATCCAGTATATCCCACAGATGGATTTTGAAGGCCAAGTCAACACATTTAACTGTTTGTCATGTTCCTCAACCTACTCCAAAACAAATTTACAGTGTGACACTGAGCATTATCCTGCTGTAAGAGAACACTGCTATTAGGGAATACCATGAAGGTAATATCATGTTGCTATGAGGAATTATACTTGGTACATAATATTTAGCTGGATGGTGATTGTCTAAGTAACATCCACATGAATGGCAGAACATTTCCCAAATAATCACAATGCCTCTGCTGGCTCGCCTTCTTCCCTTAGTTCTGCCTGTTCCATCTGTTCTCTGTGTAGGCACCTCACATGTACCCGGCCGTCCACATGATATAGAAGAAAATGTGACTTGTCAGACCAAGCCACCTTCTTTCATTGCTCCATGGTCCAGTTCTGTTCCTCATGTGCCAATTGTAGGTGTTTAAGTGGTAGACAGGGTTCAGCATGAGCAATCTGACTTGTGTGCTGCTATTCAGCTCCATATGCAGCAAGCTGTGATGATTTGTGTGTTTTGACACCTTTCTATTATAGTCAGCATGAACCTTTTCAGTGGTTTGTGCACCAGTGGTTCTTCTGTGTGATCAGACAGGCTAGCTTTTGCTCCACACACACACATCAGTGAGCCTTGGGCACACATGGCCCTGTCGCCAGTTTACCGGTTGTACTTCCCTTGGACCACTAAGCGTTAATCACTGCATACCAGGAACATGCCAGACAACCTGCTGTAAAATACTCTGAACAGCACTCTCGCCATTGTCAAAGTTGCTCAGAACCTAATGCTTGCCCATTTTACCTCACTTCACCAACTGACCTCATGATATATCCCAGATTCCATTGTAATAATTTATCACCCAGATGAGGATGGCTTCCCTTTTGAGCCCGGTTCCTGTCAAGGTTTCTTCCTCATATCCTCATATCATCTCATGGAGTTTTTGCTTGCCGCTCATTAGGGAAAAATACTCATATAATTTTTATTCTAGATTTTTATATTTCTCTAAAGCTGTGAAGGGATGTGGTAGCCTAGTCGTTAAGGTGTTGGGCTACCAATCGGAAGGTTGTGAGTTCAATTCCTACAGTGCGTCCACCAGGTTCCCACTGCTGGGCCTCAATTGCTCAGTTGTATAAAAATGAGATAAAAAGTCACTCTGGATAAGGGCATCTGCTAAATGTGTAAATGTAAAGCTCCTTTGAAACAATGTCCATCGATAAAAAGTGTGAAACAAATAAAACTTGAATTAAAACAAATTAATAATGATGATTCCTATACACATTCACACATACTGTAGGTATAATTTATCTTAGCCAGTTCATCTAATGAGGAAACCCATGGGACAACATGCACATAAATTAAACAAACAGTACCCCATACTTAGGATCAAACTTGAGGACTTTAAGCTATTCCCACATCACCATTGTGCCACTCTCCCATTTTTCAACACCAAGGTGCAAATAAAAAACTGTAGCGTGACTGATGTAGCAGCCAGACATACTGCTATAGACAGTTCATGCTATGTGTTTATCTGAAAACGAGACTAAACAAGGACTTGTATTGTCTTATTTATAGCCACTAACCACTAATAGCTAAGCATTCATTCAAGTTAGCAGCTTTTAAAGAACTTTTAAACAGGAAGTTTACATGGTTTAAAGTGATCATGCTTTAGGAATTAAACAATAGTTTTACCTCATAATGTTCTTTCCATTATTAAAAGAGACTAGCCTTCATTTTCTTTCCACAGACAGTTAATCAAACAGAGGTCAACACACCAGGACGAACGCTGACAGAATCAGGTTAAAGTCTTGACACAAGGCAAACATCCTGTCCAGCTCAACTAAACAAACCTCCAGCCTTCCCTTTACCATCAGCAAGTGTGACCCGACCCCTCAGTACCTCCTCACTACATGTCCATCACCCAACCTGTAAAGTAACAAGTCTGGTACCAAGAAGATACATTTAACCCAATTTTATTATACAGGAATTTATAAGAATTTCATCCTTGAGCTAAAAAAAATTGAGCTGAATTGATTGTTATATTTTGGGCCCATGGTTACACATCTGGTCTGAACAATTTGAACTGAATCTTAATCTAGTTTTAGAAATTCCTCCATGCACCACTGACTCTGCTTTCACAATCCCCCCCTGTCCTGCAAACGTTAATAGGAGAAACATCTGTCAAGGATGTAACGTGAAGCCACAAGTAACAGTTGGTGGACTATGACTGAAAGGATATAGCATCTGTAAAACCATGAGTGAGATGTCCTCCAATCTCGACAACTGGATTCAATGCGATTCCAACATCATCACTATGAATACACACAATAGACTATTAAAAATGAATTGGATGTGTACAGTGTATGCAATCTGTTAATTATGATGATGACTTTTGTGATGTCGTTGAAATAAACATGAACGAGTGGAAAATTGGTGAGAGCTAAGTAGCTGGTGTGACACTGGTCTTTTATATAAACATCTTAGATGCTAGATGTAAAAGTGTTTTTTTCAGTGAAAGAGATGAAACAGGAAAATATGACTTATAATTATACAAGATTATTATTATAGTATTATATTTTTAAAAATGTATTATTCCACCATGTTTATGTTTCTTGCTGCTATTACGTAAATATGACACGAAAGCAAAAGCTGGGAGTTGAATCCATTTGCCTAGTTTTATTAAAGGGGCTTTTTACACCTGGTCACTTCATGTGTTTTCTGTGATCCGATAAATCAGATCGTTCAAACCCCTTCAGGAGGTGGTCTGGGACGCGTTTCAGATGAAACTGGACAGGTGTAAATGAATGTGGTTGTTCAAGCCACATACGTCAGCGCTATACTCCTCCCAAACGGAAGTACGTCAATCGCAAGTGACTCACGAGTCGTGCATCACGCCAGAAACAAATAACAAGGACGACAAGCAGGGTTGTTTTTTTGTAGCATAAACGTTCTAAAAAGTTTTTTTGTCTTCTTTTTGATTGCATTCTGAAAACCGCATACACCAAAGCATGTTCCATTTTAATTACTCCGGAAAAGAGGTAAAATATATTTGCATTTTGGGCGGGAGTAGAAAGATCGGATCGATATCCGATTCGCCGAGACGCGTTTATGTGGCCTAATGTAAATGGAACAGTTTTAAAAAATCTGATAGCTATCGGATCAGAGAAAACGCATGAAGTGACCAGGTGTAAAAAAGCCCATAGAGATGGCACAGGGTGAACAAAACCAAAGCAATAGGCAAAGTCGAGGTCGAGGAAACAGGCAGAAGACCAAGCGCAATAAATCCATCGTTAATGGACAAATACACAATGAAAACAATGCAGAGAAATACAAAGGCTTGGAATCGTAATAGAACACATGGCTTATGTACCTTTAATCTGGCAGGACCCAGAAGTGCTAGTTTTCCATGGGTTGGAAGGGGAATTGCATGTGGCGACTTTACAAGTGATAACAGGAACAAACAGAGTTTGGTTGCAAGTGATAGATGCAAGTGCAGAGTTTTATTAAAGCATTGTAACACAACCAAACAAAACTGTGAAACAAAACCATAAACACAAGCTATAAAGCAAAGCCAGGCATGTTATGAACAAGTGTGTACAATAGCTTGATAATACAACATACAGAGACCAGACACAATGTGATATGTACATGTGAGCTGTTAGGGATGATGGTCAATATAGTTCAGTGTTGATTTAGGTCTAACCATGACAATCAAACATAATTCAGAGCAATATAACACTTCATGATGTGCTGGGAAAATACAACACCACATCAACATCTAGAATATTTTTTCCTTATCTAATATGTATGAAAGCAAATGAAAGTGTTGTAAAGATCACCAACGGATGACACACAAAATCCACCATCGTAATTCTGAGCCTTAAAACCTGCTTCAGCTGTACAAACTCCATTGTCCCAAATGCACAAGCATGTCATAAAGAGAAAAAAAACGCTCTTCCGAGTGACCTGTGGATGAAATTAGAACATGGAAACATGGAAGCATTAGAACATGGAAGTAAAAGACATTAACTTGGAGCACAAGTGACCAGTTCCGCTACAGTGGGTTTGTGCAAGTGACTTATAACAAGACATAGTCTTCTGTATGTCATACAGGAGGCAGTAATCATGTGCTACTTAATAAATCTGTCTAATAACGGACCACTGAGTAAAAACAGGACAGAGTGTAATTTCTTCTACAGGAGCGGATACGATTATTTAAAGATGATGACTATTTAATTCTACAAGAATATACCACAAGGAAATATTTTACACAAGATGAAATATTTTACATAGAGCAGATTACATTTGTTATAGAATTTGTTGAAAACAATATTGATTGTCTTTATAGTGAAATGGTGAGTAAGAGAGAGAGAGAGAGAGAGAGAGAGAGAGAGAGAGAGAGAGAGAGAGAGAGAGAGAGAGAGAGAGGCGATAATGACAAAACAGACCCAGATGTGTTTGAGATCAGCTTCATTAAAGGTGGGGTCTCCAATTTTTGAGAAATGCTTTAGAAAACTGAGCCGGGCCGAAAAATAAACAAGAATCAAAACAAATGTGTAGCCAATGAGCAGAAAGGGTCTTGTCAATATGGGTGGAGAGAGTGTTCAGTGCGCATGTGTGACATTAGCAGAAAGCGGTTTTTACATTGACATAGAGGATAAAAACAAAGCGCTGGAGAGAACTGAAGGAGCAGGAAGTTGGCGCATATTCACAGATTGGAGTTTCCCGACTCAATAACTCCTGAGCTAAACGCTGTTTCTACACAAATAACACCTCTTTTCTATCGTAGTAATGTAGAGAGGCAGCTACAACCGCGTTTTGTATAGAAACAGTGTTTAGCTCAGGAGTTATTGACTCGGGAAACTCCAATCTGTGAATATGTGGCCGACTTTACTTAAGACGCCGAGGCGCCTTTTTCCTTCTCGATAGGTGAGTAACGTTGGTTTTGCTTTGTTACACAGAACTAATATATGCCTTTGTCCTTTACATGATTATGCTTGTGTGTCATTTTTGCTTGTTTGTTTATCTGCAATCGTATCGTTCTTCCCTTCAGCTACTTATGATAAAAACACATTTCTTTCCATTAGTTGCCAGGGTTACGTATATATGTGTGAGCGGAGCTATCAATACAGGGGTGGGACTTATTTGAGTTAGGGACGTGTTTGTTTTGATGATTTTATATGTCAACTTTGGCTTTCAAACAACGGAGACCCCACCTATAAATACCAGGGCAAGTACAATGTCAATGATTCACATTCACTCTAAACAATTCAAACAAATAAGTTAGAAATATGTTTAAATTAAACAATGTATCATATCATAAAACCTTATTTTAATGAGAAAGGTGTTATATGTAAACGATAGACACTATTTTATGTTGAATATACCACATTTTTTCCCCTCCAGCTGCTCCCTGTTTAGGGGTCGTCACAGCGGATCACGTGGTCCGCATATTAGATTTGGCACAGGTTTTACGCCGGATGGCCTTCCTGATGCAACCCTGCCATTTCAAGTCAAGTCAAGTCAAGTCAAGAAGCTTTTACTGTGATTTTCTCCAGGACCATGGTGCTACATAAAACAAAGACAGAGCTAGGGACATTTTAGCTCCCTGCCTGGGAATCGAACCCGGGCCATGGCAATGAGAGCGCGGGATCCTGTATCTGGACCACCTGGGGCTATTGAATCTCACACATGTTCCCTTTTATTCAATGTAGGTAGCTAGTTTTAGCCAGGTATTCTTATGCTAATAGTAAGTATGTTAGCTGTTGTCACAAACAGCATGCCATGGTTCTTTTTTAAAGGTACCTAGAATTCCTAGGCCTTGTCTTGTCACACCGGGAATGTTTGCTGAGGTCTAAATTTGAATGTGATTTGCACATTCTAACACACTACAATTCCTCACACTCTCTGAGATCACAACACTCAGGACTTCTTGTAATTCCCAGAATATCAAGATTTACTAAAGGCGGTAGAGCTTTTTGTATTTAGCTCCCAAACTTTATTATATTAGCACATTATTATCTTGTGATTGCTATTGTTATGAAGAGCAGCTATGCTAATTTCTTGCATCTCTTTTTCTACCCATCCTGAGGCATCCAGAGATTGTAACAGCTCCAATTGTGATCTGTGTCATGAAGATTTTGGACCTTCATTGAGATGAGGCCAACCCTTTGAGGATCCTGAGGCACCTAGAGATGTAGGTCCAATTGGACTCTGCTTCATAAAGTATTTGGACATTCTAAGAGAAGATGAGAACTCCATGTGGTCTTTGAGGACAACAACTTACTCATCAATACACAATTGTCAGAATGTATATTTATAATCACAGCCTCCAGTGGCACTCAAATGAGTCTGGTTCCTCTCAAGGTTCCTTCTTCTTCTATCTAATGGAGTTTATCCTTGCTACTGTCACCTCAGTCATCTCAGGCTTGTTCATTGAGACAATATCTATTGTTAAAAGGACTTTTCACACCACCTCCTTCAACTAAACTGTCTGGGGGCACGGTGGCTTAGTGGTTAGCACGTTTGCCTCAGACTTCAGGATTGGGGGTTCGATTCCCGCCTCCGCCTTGTGTGTGTGGAGTTTGCATGTTCTCCCCGTGCCTCAATTTTTTTTTGTCAACCTTTGTGTGTTTCTCTGAAACAGCCAAGCTGAATTTATATGACCGGAATGAATGGAGTCCCTAAATAGACAACTTTGAATAGTTCATGTTTACCTAATGACATATTTTGCAGTTCACGGATGTTTATTTAGACCCTACATATACGGAGATGAGCTCATGGCCACCAGATCTGTACTGATAAATAACATCTGGTGCTGTTTCTCTATGAGCTGTAAACAGTAGCTGATGGCCATGTGGCTCTGTGTCAAGGTTTACAAATCACTGGCATCTCCTTCTTCCCCGTGTGCCACCTTTTGACTGACAGCTCACTAAAAATATAAAAGGAGCATGAGGACATATGCTTACTACCACTCCTCATCTCCTAACACATGCAATGCTCACTATCCAGCGATATTCCTCACAGACAAATCAGTTTAAATTGATACTTCTTGTAGTTACAAGAACTAAAGCTTTATTAAAGAGAAAGAGTTTTCCATAATAAATGGGAGGTTAAATACAACACATCTGGTTTTCTGAATAGTTCAACAAAAAAAGCAGTCACCTATTGTCACCCAAATGAGGATGAGGTTCCCTTCTGGGTCTGGTTCCTCTCAAGGTCTCTTCCTCAAATCATCTCAGTGAGTTTTCCTTGCCATGGTTGTCTCCAGCTTGCTCATTACTGATAGATGGTAGAGATACATAGTAACTTAATTTTAATGTCCAAGATGGAGTCCAAGATGGATAGGGGGATGTTAATATTCTCTCCCCTGTCAATCATAGCCACACTAGCAAATGGTGGTGTTCTGTGAGCTCATGTATGTGAAAGAGGGCAGATTGTGCTTTCCTCCGAGTGCCTTGTGATGTAGAAGTTCAAAAGGATTCACTGGCTGTGCTGACTCCACGTGTCTCAGAGGACGTGCTCTTGGACACACACATACACACACACACACACACACACACTGAAACACACACACACACACACAAACACACACTGAAACACATACACACACAAACACACACTGAAACACACACACACACACACACACACACACACACTGAAACACACACACACACACACACACACACACAAACACACACATACACACACACACACACACACACACACACACACACACACACACACACACACACACACACACACACACACACACACACACACATACACATTCTTGTATTAATATGCATTCTCAAGTCAAGTAAAGTCAAGGCAATATGCTTTTTTTTAATTATTATTATTTTAACCATACAGTATATAGCTGATGCAGTACATAGTTATGTGAAATCGTTTCTCCAGTTCCATGGTGCTACATAAAACAACACAGAGCTAAGGACATAAAGTAAGTTGTCCTAGCCTCATACAGTGCATCATGCACAACCTAGTACAAGCAATGCGAGACAAAAGACAACCTAGTGCAAACAGACAAGAAAAAAAAAAAACAATACAGGGCAAATTCACACAATAATTCTGTATGTCATAGTATTCTGTATATCATAGCAAAAACAGCAATTTAATGAAGGATTGATTTGTACAGAGTGTGAGAGTGTGTGTGTGTGTCTCTGTGTGTGTGTGTGTCTCTGTGTGTGTGTGTGTGTGTGTTTCTGTGTGTGTGTGCTATTGAACAACCGTTTACACATAATTTTTCTTCATAGGGTCGTTTCTATTAAGTTCCTGACATTTTGTCTTACTAGCTGGATAGATATGTAGATAGATAAATAAAATAACTTTATTTTGTTTGTCTTCATTGTCCAAAATTATGTTTCCTTGGTCAGACACAAGGTCGAAATAGATACACACACCCTAATCAATTATTCAGCCAACTCTCCAACATTATTGGATGTTTGATCCTCAGATAGGAGATACAAACAATAGACACACACACACACACACACACACACACACACACACACACACACACACACACACACACACACACACACACACACACACATACACACACACTCCAGAATTTGATCAGGTGCCACAGTTATATAATTCATAAACATTTATAATGCACACTGTGACTCCACTATTTATGTTCCCTTGCAGTGTGTGTACTGATTACATACAAACTGTGTAACCTTCTTATGGTAAATATATTTACACACTGAGGAAGCAATTTGTACTTACAAATACAGCACAAATATCCAGGGACACCATCAAAGCTCTGATTCTGAACTGAAAGATTGCCATATTTCTAACCACGCGTCCTCCTATTGAGGCTGAATATCAGCGTTGATTGTATGTACATAACAAAACTGGTCCTGACAAGCCACAGGCCTCTGTTCTGAATGCAAATAATTATTCTTTCAATATTTGAAAGCTCTGCATTCGTTTGCACAATCACCAAAGTAGAGCACAATCACACCATTGAGTTTAATTAAGGATAAATGGCTGCTGCTGTGGGAAAACCTCATTGAATAAGTTTTTTTAGGCTTAATTAGAGCCTGCATTCAGTGTTAATAATAGACTGCGAGTGCAACCGTTTCAAAACCAGGTCAGTATCTAATTTAATGTTCACCCCTTTTCACCAGTAAAAGGATTTAATTTTCATTTTAATAGAATCCACTCACAATATGCTGCATTTTTTACACTATTTTGTGATTGTTCGAGAAAAGTCGTTCTTTTACATGGATCCGATCAGCTTAATCTTTCAATAATTTCAATTCCAGGCCACTGTAAAAACGCTAGTGAAACAATGCCATGCTTTAAAACAGCATATTTATGAACATTCTGGTCTGAAAATATTTATTCACTTTTTGTAGCTGCAGTCATTTAGTGTTATCAGTAGTGTTTGTATAAAAACTAGCACGGTACACAAGGGACTCGTTTGATTAACGCTTCACGTAAAAAACGAATGTAAATATATAGTTTTCTGTGAGGCAACATTTATTTAGCACTTTTACGTTTTGCTTCTTTCATTTGATACTCAGCAACTTTAATAGTAACTCAGTAACAATGACATTAACATAAAGTTCTTGTTATTTAATACAACTGTATATAATACTGACAAGGCATCCTAATTAGTGTGCAGATTAATGTTTGGGACACCATCCTAAATTCCGGTTGAATGCATGCTACTTTCTTTTCTTCGACAAACGTAGCATTTTTCAACCAGAAAAAGCTCTGTTATTTTGGGGGTTTGAACTCAGATTATTTTGTTCTTTATCTGCAGTTTATCTGATATTCAGATCTTATGTTCTTTATATACCTTTGTGAGTTTCCTCTGGGTTGTTTGGTTTCCTCTTGGTTTCCTAAAACATGCCAGTTGGAACATTAGCTACTCAAAAAGCTTTTCAGAAGCCACGAACAAGTATCTGAACTCATGCCCATGATAGACTCCAAAGCCACCCTTATAAATAAATGCATCACATGGCTTAAAACTGTACTTCTAATACAATGCTTTTTTTATACTTATATACATTCTATGTATATCTATGCATTAGTCTCTAATTTCCATGTATTAGTCTATTAATAACCTAATGATTAGTCCTCTTAGTATAGTTCTAGTCTTTTACCTCAAGGTCTCTATTTGTTTTCATTTGGAAGTCGATCTGGATGTTGAGTCATGCCAACTGGACTACTTTCTTGTTAGTTTGAAACGTTTCACTACTCATTTGGAGAAGCTGTTCGGATGAAAGAAGTCCAGTTGACATGACTCAAAAGAAAGAAGTCCAGTTGACATGACTCAAAAGAAAGAAGTCCAGTTGACATGACTCAAAAGAAAGAAGTCCAGTTGACATGACTCAAAAGAAATAAGTCCAGTTGACATGACTTAACTTCCAGAGAAGTGCAACCTGGATGACAGAGAATCTTCAAAGACAGCAGGCCAAATTGGATGAGTGACAGCCCATGATCCTTCCAGTCACCAAAATAGCTGTACATCTGAACAGCATCTCTTCTCATTCTACTTGACTACAATCAGTGGGAATTCATCCATTCATCCATTCATCCATTCAATCACATGGGCATATGGTAGCCTGGTGGTTATAGTGTTGGGCTACCAATCGGAAGGTTGTGAGTTCGATCCCAGGTAAACCAAGCTGCCACTGTTGAGCCCCTGAGCAAGGCCCTTAACCCTCCATTGCTCAGTTGTATAAAAATTAAAGGATACGGGTGTCTACCAAATGATGTAAATGAATTCAGTGCTATCTGCCCTCTTCTGCATACATGAGCTTGTGCATGCCTGTGATTGGTTAGTGTTGCTGTGACTGACATCAGAGAGTAACAAACATCCCTGCTACTCAGAAAACATGGACAATTATGCTCTTTTTTAAGATTTCTAGATCTATTGTATGGTATGCCTATAACTTCCACCAGTGTTCCATTTTAAAGGTTTTTTTTAGTTCTAGATTTTGATTTAGTCTTCTGGTCATTTAGCTCATTTGAGATGTCATGCTGTCTTTATCACTGTAAGGACCTGGTGCACTTTGGACTCGTGATTGGAAAGTGGTAGCTGGCCGTGAAAGGTGTCACTTGTGATCTGAAGGTTGTAAGTTTGAAAGTTTGAATTCCAGGTCCACCAAGCTGTCACTGCTGAGCTCTTGATCCAAGCCTTTAACCCTCAATAGCTTAGTTGTGTAAATGAGAAATGTGGCTCCGGATAAAGGGGGTCTGATAAATGTTGTAAATGGAATGCTCTACAGAAATGGTAGCTCAGGGGCTAAGGTTTTGGATTACCGATCAGAAGGTTGTAAGTTCAAATCCCAGAATCCGACACTGCTGGGCCCCTGAGTTAGGCCCTTAACACTCAGTTGTATAAATGTAAGCTGTGCTGGTTAAGGATGTCCGTCGTATGCTGTAAACAAAATGAGTGTATTCTATTGCCAGCTTCTTTCTAGAAACAATTTTGTTGGTAATAGAATAAACCTGAAACCTTTTTGCAAGTGTGTCATTTTAGTTTTCTAGCTACTTGCTGTGTATGTGCTCTGTACTTCAATGGACTGTGGGATGCTGAGACAGACACTAAGTCCTGCTCTATTTATAGAGATGTGCTGATTCTGAGAGAAAGCACCTGACTATAGTAAATACCGGCAGGTATTAACGCAGCCTGCTTATGTTCCCATAGCACCAATACTTATCTACAACATCAACACCTCTCCATCTGGACACTCGACTAACAAGCTTACATAAAAAAGTTGTCAAATATAGTTCACTGTACGCATCACTGAGAATGAAATACCCAGCATGGGACAATACTAAAATAAATCCCTTCAGTTGAGTAAAGCTGGTTTTATAGTTATATTTATCTAATGTTGGTTTCATACTGATTTATTCCAGTGTATAAAAATAAAAATTAAAAAAGTTCTATTTTGCAGAAATGAAATTTAGGACATTTTGTTGTGAGAGTAAACAAGGTGAAATAAATGCATAATCATATTTGTAAATGTATTATAATGAAAGATGTATTATAATCACTGTAGCATGACAACATGTTATTTACACTCCAATATTTGCAGACCAGGTACATCCTTGAGCAGTGAATAAAATGTATATTTATGTAATATTGTGCACATTTTTAAGAATTGAGATGATCTACCAGGTATTTTTAAACAGATATTTATTTTATTGTATTGTTATAAAAGCAAAAGATATGGCCTGGTTCTTTTGGACGTAATATTAATCGTATGCAGTGAACAGATCTTAGCCAGTAACATATTTTTTGAGGAATTCCTTAAGGACTGACGATAATAATTGTCTATTTAGGTATAAGACAACATGAGGAGTGTGTTAGATACATGAGCCTGGCACGGGTGTCAGTTGTAGTGTGTGTGTGTGTGCGTGTGTGTGTGTGTGCGTGTGTGTGTGTGTGTGTGTGTGTGTGTTTGGTTTCAGGGCTTTAGTAAGTAGTGATTGATATGCTGTTGGTGGAGATCAGTAGTGCTTTCACACCAGATCACTCACACTCCAAAAAACCTGGACGTTCTGCATGGCCAAACCGCAGTGCTCTGGGATTTATGGCTGCATTGATCACTCTGTAAATCACTTCACCAAACTGAATGTCCATCACCTGTCAGATGTCATTCTTTCTCTGTTTTTTTTTTTTAATTTCCTTTCTTTTTCTGTCTCACTGGGCCTCATCAGTGGTCAAGCATGCACCAGGTTACAAATATCATCTAATTTCTTATTCTCTCTGTTTTTTAATTCTCTCTCTCTCTCTCTCTCTCTCTCTCTCTCTCTCTCTCTCTCTCTCTCTCACACACACACACACACACACACACACACACACACACACACACACACACACACACACACACACACACACACACACACACACTCTCACACACACACATGCCAGAGAGGTGTAGAAGACTGACAGCTGATGAAGAAATATGAGTGTGTGTGTGTA
This sequence comes from Tachysurus fulvidraco, assembly GCF_022655615.1. Classification (NCBI taxonomy): domain Eukaryota; kingdom Metazoa; phylum Chordata; class Actinopteri; order Siluriformes; family Bagridae; genus Tachysurus; species Tachysurus fulvidraco. Next base: position 7,025,972 of record NC_062520.1, on the reverse strand, counting down.
AGTCTTAAGAGCTCGTGGCAGAGCAGATGAACAGATGCTCAGGAAGATTTGTTACAGCTCGTAACTCCTCCTTGTTCACCGCACCGGGGCTGAGATCTCTCTGAGTCAGCACGCCTTCATGCAGACCTCTGAACTCAAATATTTGTTTTCACCAGGCTAAACATGTGGGTTTATGCAGCCTGACTGCCAGTAGCCCACGAATCCAAGCAATGATCTGAGTACTGATGAGTTTTTATGGACAGTGGTTAGTTCATGTATACAGACCAAAGTCTAAGAGATACACTCAGACTGTTAGTAATCAGCATGATTGAAAGTTAAAAAAATTAATCATTGTGTGTTTAGTGCTTCAAATAGCTGTGGATGTTATCAAATTTGAGGATGTGGTAGCTTAGTGGTTAAGGTGTTGGCCTATTGAGCAGAAAGTTTGAAAGAATGTTCAAATCCCAGGTCCATCAAGGAATAGACATGTTTTTAGTCTTAATTAGACATACCCTGACCAGGCAGTAAAGAGGATGAAAAAATAATGTAAATATTGAGCTGTTTCTCAAATGCATGTTATAGTCAACAGTGTTTTTGTCTCAAGAGCTCCGTATCAGGTTTCTGCCCAATTCCTGCATAAAAATTAAAACCCCTCACTTAATACATTTTGCTGTTTCTAGTCAAGTCCCTTGTTGTAAACATCTCAACTTTATTCCCTAAACTAGTCCCAGAGCAAATCCCAATACAGTGGCCAGAATCTTCACTTGGGTGGCAATCTATGCGGTGACAAAATACTACTCCGTACCCATGGAAAATAACATAATGTGGTCATTACCATAAATTACACATAAACATTCTTAAAGTACATTAACCTTATTAACTGAATATTGCCAAGCAATTTTTAGCTAATAACAAGTTAAAGAAATTTAATGTTATGCCTGAAAATAATATTATTAATATTATTATTAGATAAAAGTACTATGCATGTGGCCTATCCCAGTATTGACTTTCTAAGTCATTCAGTTCTTCATCATATGATACTGATAATGTCACCTGTCAGCTTTGGCATTGCCATAAATGCTCCATAAAACATACGGTAAAATCATATTACAGAGTCGTATTCAAATGCCATTTTACATGACCTTGCTGAAGATGTTTTATATATCTATATATGTATATACAGTGTATGTATTTATATAGATATATACTTATATGCAATTTGTGAAATTGCCACAAATTCCAAACAGACGCTATTCTTGGATATAAATGACACATCAGGTAAAAGGCCAGCTGGCGATCGTCCCCAAGTTAAATGCCTGCTCCGACTCTGAATCCCAGGCAATCATAACCGCTGGCCCGCAGTGTCCCATAGCAAGGACACCGAGCGTAATTTATACTGTCATGTACTCTAAAATTAGACTTAAAATTCTTCCTTCTTCAGTCTACGAGCGTAACAGGAGGTGCCTAAAACCTGAAGTAAACAACAACATGAAGAACAAATCTCATGTTCATTCCTAATGAGGCTCAAGCTGTTACTACTCATGTACAAACAGGTTGTTAATTAAAGGATAAAATCATATACAGTGTTAGTAATGTGTCAGTAAGAGCTGCCAGAAGAGCTTCAGTGCTGCTTTCTTCCATATGATATTCCCTCAGTGTTTTGTCTTTTAACGATGGTGGACAGTGCAACATTCCAAAGCCTCCCATAAGAGTACTTGAGATCCGGTGAGTTTAAAGGCTTTCATACCATTTACAGCATTTGGTAGACACTCTTATACAGAGCAACTTACATTTTTACAGCAGAGGAATTGAGGGTGCTTCTTGCACAGGGACCCATTAGAGGTAGCATGGAGGTAATGGGATTTGAACTCACAACCTTCTAATCAGTAAACCAACACCTTAACCACTGTGCTACCACTCCATTTAGTAGGGCCTTGTGTCCCCTTGTATGTGGGTGGAGTCATCCCATAATACCGCATCCATCAGGATAGAAATGTTTCATTATAGGATAAAGGTGATTGGTTTGCTTTAAGAAACAATTGAACCCAAACCATGCCATTAAAAGACTATGATTCTTTTTTCCTTTAATTTATCACACATCTGTTTACTTACTGGGCAACTCAGTGCAAGAGTTTGGATACCCTTATGACAAAAAATGAAGAGGACAGATTTCATAACAAATAGATATTTAATGTGTGAGTTTCAGAGACTGTCATCGCAATAACGGAAAGTGCCAAAATGACATACCATTGTCAGAGACTGGGACTATGCCCTGACAGAGTACTGGGGGTGCTGGTAGTTGTATTGTGATCTTCATGTGATTATGAGTTCTACTGTTTTCTATTACTCCTATTGTGTTTTGTTACTTATACCCTTCCTTGTGTGTTGTTTGTTTGTCGAGACATTGTTTACAACATGCGTTATGTTTGCCGTTGTGTGCTGTCTCGGTTATGTTTTGTTTCCATGTGTTCCCCTGCATTTGGGTCTGTTAAATCTATGCCACACCATCGCCAACCTGACAACAGTATGTTAAGATGATCATGTTAAGATCATTCATTCGTTTTCTACCGCTTATCTGAACTTCTCAGGCGTCATCGTGCATTGAGGCAGGATACACCCTGGACGGAATGCCAACCCATCGCAGGGCACACACACACACACACACACACACACACACACACACACACACACACACACACACACACACGCACACACACACACTCTCGTTCACTCACACACTACGGACAATTTTCCAGAGATGCCAATCAACCTACCTTTGGACCGGGGGAGGAAACCGGAGTACCCGGAAGAAACCCCCGAGGCACGGGGAGAACATGCAAACTCCACACACAAGGCGGAGACGGGAATCGAACCCCAACCCTGGTGTTATGCCTACCGAAAATCACAGAAATTTTGCTTTTTACTTTTACTTCAAATACTTTAGTACATTAAATATCAGAAAATTACTTTTGATACTTAAGTACAGTATATATATATATATATATATATATATATATATATATATATATATATATATATATATATATATATATATATACAGACTTTTACTTGAGTAATATTGTAAAAGGCAACTTTCACTTCTACTAAAGTCTTTTTCTAGTACGATACTTGTACTTTTACTCAAGTATTGCTTTCTACTACTTTATACAACACTGTTTTTTATTGCTTCGATGTTTGACATTTTCAGCTCTTTATGAGTTTTGGCTTGTACAGAGTTTTGGGATGTCACTTTGTGAAGAAAATGAACAATATGCCTGTTTTCATTTGGATTTTCGTTAGGCAAACAACTTGACTTAAAATGCACAGAAATGAAGAGAAGAATCTTCTTTACTTTTGGTAAAAAAAAAATAAATAAAAAAAAAACTGAAAGTAAGAAAACTAGAGGTGCATTTTCCTCTTTAAAAAACAGAAACCTTTTGTGCTCAGCTGTAATTTGCGTGGCTTTTTGTTAACCCAGAGTTGTAACTGGACCTGAAAGATTTTATTGAGAAAGTCATTGACCAGTAGGTTACGACTCCTCGTTCATATTGCGATCAAAAGTCTTGAACTCTCATCTGGAATTAGTGGTGGTAACAACCCACAGATGAGAAGGTGTATGGTCATTTTCACTGAACTTTCATTACGCCAAAGTAACCGCTAACGACATATACAGGAGACTGTGGACTGCTCCGATAGTGTACGATATTATTATAAGGCAATTTAAGCTCTTCTACCAGATGTGAGCTTAGATTGATTTCTAAGGCAGCTCGGAGCCATGGATCCCGTCCTGTTTTCCAGATCCTGTCTAAAGTGCTACTGCGGCATGTCACAAATTTCCCCTGGAACTCAGTGGGGCCTTTTTCTCCCGAACTGTTTTTGCTTTATTTTAATAAGCACTCCTTTTAAACCGCAAAAACAGCATTAAAAAAAAAAAAAAACATCCCTCTAGTGCAACTGACAGCTTCCTTGGTTTTATTGTTACTAAGAGACAAATTAAATTTGTGGAAAGGCTATGAGAGAGATACGCAGCCAGGATGTGAATGATTTTGAAGCAGAATCGACTATACGAACCCAAATCTTCGGAGGTTTTTTCCAGAGGCACCGGGACAGGAAGTAGGAAACTTGTCTCTAATTGCCAGGCAGGTCGTGTTTATCCAGCCATGGCACTGACAGCCTTGCACCGATGTTTATTTTCACATTCCTACCCATTTCAGAGAAAATAAATCAAGGCACCGCTCTCAGGAATGAAAAGAGTTACTCGTTATGGCATGTGGAACATTTCTGTTGGAGCTTAATGGCCAGAGGTGAAGCAACATGACTGAGGCCACATTCATCCGTAATTTTACAGGAGATCCTGTAATGCATTAATTTGTTCAATTCAGTCTTGGACTTCCTACGATCCTGAATTAATATGTATCCTGGGCCAACTTGAACATACTTCTTTAAAAAAGTTTGATCCAACTTTAACAATGAATCGTTTATTGATTATAAATTCAGATACTCTCCAATTTACCAAATTTCTACTAACGATGGACGACAGCGATACGTCAAAATCGTAGAAATATTTTACATTTCCTGTGGCAGTCAATCGTATCGGCGTACGTGCTACAATACGTCGGGGTCCTGCCTTGCCGCCTTGTGAGTCGCCTCGCCTCACATCGGTCTTGCTAGCGATCGACAAGTCAATTGCCTCAGTGTTAGAGCATGCACTTTTTTGTGTTCTTTGCTCCTTTATCATCACCATCCTCATCTTCCTACAACTAAGTTAATGTAGCCATCAACAGCCTAACGCTGTTCAAGTATACGGACATTGGACAGAATCCGTTGAGTACAATTTGATACGATACTTCGATGCATGTTGATACATAGCTTTAGCGACTTAATTTTAGGATTACCTCCATTGTTAATGCTTTTATAGTAGATAGGATTATTTACTGAACAAATTACAGTATATTATCCACATACTGATAACCATTCTTTAGGAGTCATGGCTAGGTTAGGTCATGGTTCGATATTTTCTAGTTACGATGGGGTCATCGGTACGCATCTCTGTATTAATTCCATGACTAGCTGTATTAAAAAATTGTTTAAAGCCTATTTTTAATCAAATAAAAAAAAAGTTTTTCCTTATGCGATTTGGCTAATTTGTTGTCTTAACATTCTCTAAACTGCAGTGCAATTGTCACAAGTGTTTCATGGGACATCACAACAATGATCAACGTGATATATATATATATATATATATATATATATATATATATATATATATATATATATATATATATATATATGACTAATGATTAAAGATAAATAGAGATAATGATTAGAGATAAATGATTCCATACTATACAAGAATGTCATATTTGTCTATCTGAATAGTTTTGTCAAACAGTGAGCTATTTAGAGGTAAAAGTTTACCGGGAAAAAGTTAACATTGTAGTACATCGAAAAAGAACATGCAGTACTTTTTATTTTTTATTTTTGTATGTGTTACATATAAACAGAAAATTCACATTTGCATGTTGCACTCTCCGGTGTCACCCAGATGAAGATGGTTTCCATTTTGAGTCTGGATCTTCTCTAGGTTTTTTCCTTACATTGTCTCAGGAAGTTTTTCCTCACCACTGTCACCTCTGGCTTGCTCGTTAGGGATAAATATAAATTGAAGTTGTAAAAAAAAAAAAATAAAAAAAGATTTTTTATTAATATTCCCGTGAAGCCGCTTTGTTAAAATTTCTATTATTTAAATCGCATTAGAAATAAAATTGAATTGAATCGAATGTACATTTTTGCTCATTTCTTACATGTAAAGTCAGATATAGTGTACAGAAAATTGCCACATTTGTCGTTCGCCAGTTTAGCAGACATCACAAACGTTCCATGTCATAGATCGTTATGGAATATACATGAATGTCTGAAATGGATCATTTTGCATGTGATGGATGCTGCAAGAAAAAAAAAATGTAGCAGTTGTGGGGTGTTTTTGACGATTATTTTTGACAGTCATTAGACAAACCTCCTGAAGTAAAGCATCAACACACAGAATCAGACCTACGGAATACTGTTTCATGGCTGTGATTTACTGCAAAATATAGATTTATGCTAATCATTTTTTGCCTTTCTGGTCAAGCGTGCATAAATAAAACAGCACAGTGGAAAAATGCCTTCATGGTTGCAGACTCTATAAGCATCTGATATGTTCCACAACCCACTATGAGTCAGCTCACAACTGGTAACTCTGCTGATAAAGTGTGAAACTGAGAAACTTTTTAACAAATAACACTGTAACCTGGGACCTTTCCCTCATACACTTCAGCCCACAACACCTTCATAAAAAATACAGTATATCACTACCAGCGCAATAGAATCCCCTGCCTACGCCATGTGCAATTCCCATGTCTGACACTGTAGGAGCTATGATGCAAGTTTTTTTTTTTTTTCAGACCTACAACCAGACATGTGGCAGGATATCCTGAGGGAAGAGTTTGTCACCAGCTTGTTTCTCAGCCACATCCTGAACGTCTCGAGGTGATGGACTCTGACCCCTGGGTGAACCTAGCGAGCGGAGCCCGGGGCCTCCACAGAATAGACATAATTCTAAACACATTTAACCTTGTCCACTGACTATTTGATGACAAAAGGAAAATGATTTGCTCCAGATTTGTGCTTCTAGATATGCTTCCAAATATAACTGTTTTTCCTTGAAGTCAAGTCACAAGGAATTTTATCTTTCTGTTTCGTCTAAATGAATTCTGTGATTATGATCTGCCAGGTCGCCTCAGAGCACCAGAGACCCCGGTTATGTCCTGACCTTGTGTTGCTGTCTGCATGGAATTTTGTTTGTCCTCCTTAAGCCTGTGAATTTTTCCTCTAGATTCCCTGTTTTCCTTCTATCTTCCAAAATCATCCAGGTGAGTAGGCTTGCTATCCTAAATTGCCTCAAGGTGTGAATAGTGATAGGGCTGGCATGCGTTCCCTTCTCATGCCCAGTATTCCCAGGATAGGCCCCTGATCCACTATGACACTGACCAAGATAATGCAGATAAACAAATCTGATAATACTTCAATGATTTCCACTTTTCCACAGCCAAAGATGGCATCAAAAACTCCCTAGGACTCCACCCACCTCCTGACTGCCAGAGTCTCCAAGACGGAAAAACCCTAATTAACTCCTTCAGACAAATCCTCTTGTCTCAAAAAAGTAAGTAAACAAACCACCCACAATAAAGCAGCTCTGTACATTTTAATAAATCGATGGGCTAATCACCGGAGGCTCTGCATGCATGCTACGAGAACGTCCCTGTTCCTTTGAGGTTAATTTAATTATGTTCCTACTCTAAAGGCCCTCTGCCACACAGGAATCAGACGCAACTGATTTTTTTTCACCCATCACTGTGTCTCCGGGTTGCAATGCATAATATCTGAACAATTTAATGAGAATAACCAGTGTAGCAAGCAAATGATGCCCACAAAGGAAAGATGCTACCTGCTGCTGAAGTTTCCCAGCCGAGTATTATCCATCTGAAATAAAAGAACAAGGAACAACTACATGCATAGCGGATTTTTTTTTTAAGTGAAACAAAGGCATTAAGCGCTGCCAATTATTGAGATGTTTTCAAAGGAAGTAAGCTGTTATTATCTTACTGCAGAATTTGAGCTGGAGATTGAAATTATTTTTGAGGCACACAACAACACATACTACAGTATATGCATACAACAAACAGGCTGGCGATGTTACATACCTGACAGTCAGAGGTGGGCAATAACAAGCTGGTACATTCACTAAAGTAATTGTTTTTTTAAATACATTTCTAATAAATTTGATAAATGAGGTTCCATTCTGAGTCTGGTTCCTCTATACAGTAGGTTTCTTCCTCATATCATCTCAGGGAGATTTTCCTCATCACCGTCACCTCAGACTTGATCATTAGAGATAAATGTTAAAGATAAATAGTAATTTAATTTTAAATTTTAAAATTTTAAATTAGGGCTTAGTGGTTAGCACGTTCGCTTCACACCTCCAGGGTCAGGGTTCGATTCCCGCCTCCACCTTGTGTGTGTGTGGAGTTTACATGTTCTCCTCGTGCCTCGGGGGTTTCCTCCGGGTACTCCGGTTTCCTCCCTCGGTCCAAAGACATGCATGGTATGTTGATTGGCATCTCTGGAAAATTGTCCATAGTGTGTGATTGCGTGAGTGAATGAGAGTGTGTGTGTGCCCTGTGATGGGTTGGCACTCTGTCCAGGGTGTATCCTGCCTTGATGCACGATGATGCCTGAGATAGGCACAGGCTCCCCGTGACCCGAGGTAGTTCGGATAAGTGGTAGAAAATGCATGAATGAATAAATTTTAAATTAGGCTAAAATGATGATTGTGTCCACTTGGGAAGTTTCACCTTCTTATGTTTTATGTGCTGGTTTCAGCACTTCAACAATCAACAATCAGTAGATTTATTGTCATAAGAATGTTTTCAGGATGTATAGATTCCATTTAATTTTATTCCACATAACAGACATCTAAGATATTGTAATTTTTTAGTTTCTTTGCATTTTTTTGGCTGCCAGTTGGAATGACTGTTTAAACCTAATAAGAAATTGAAATCATCGTAGCCAATTGCTTTGGTATAAGACAAAATAAAACCCTGGCATGTGCTGTTATAGGAAAAGAATCAACTTTTACATAGTAACAGTAACTCTTCTTAGATCAGGCCACATCACAACACTTTTTATATATAGTGGATAAGACATTTGACTGAAGGTCATGAGTTTAAATCTCATCGCTGGCACCGTTGGGCTGTATCAATAAGATAAATGTAACTTGCCCTGGAGAAGAACCTACGAGTAAATAAACTGGAAGCTTCTAATCTAATGAAGATCATCATTATCATCATTATGAGTTCTGGCTTCTTGTCTGATACTGGTTAAGAACTAAGTAGGATTTTTCTCTGGACATCGTATTTCTCCAGCTTTAGTAGTTTGTACCAGTCATCACTGAAAGAGGAAGAGGACGAGGAAGCTTGTGCAAGATGTGGGTATAAAATCTGTGCAATTTGTGCAATTTTCTTTTGTACAAATCTGAAGAAGTGTCTTTCGTGTCATTCTTGGAAAATTCTACTTGTGAAAACTAAAAAAAATAACTCTAAAAAATTTTACCTCTTCTACTCTAGATCAAGGACAGAAATTATTATAACCTTTCTTAAGCATACAAAACCTGAATGTATCTACACATTCAGCATAGCAGAAGTACAGGAAGAACTCAGCTATAAGACTAGAAAGACCATTTCCACCTAAACTGAACACAATTCCAACACCAAGTGCAGACATGAACAGAGAGAAACAATGTGTAAACTTTGCTTTAGGTCCACCAAGCTGCCACTGCTGGGCCCCTGAGCAAGGCCCTTAACCCTCAGTTGCTCAGTTGTAAGTCACTCTGGATAAGGGTGTCTGCTAAATGCCGTAAATGTAAATGTAAATGTAAATATGCTTTGTTCCATCTTCTCAGTTTCAGAATCACCTTGTAGTTTTTGCGATATACCCATTTTAAATCGAGCTTGTCATTTTCAAGCAAGAGACTTAAAAATAGACCTAGAATAGAACAGGCTAAATTATTAAGATAATGTATTTTATACTGTATCAGAAGAATATTGTAATCCTTACAAACAATAAACAATATCTGCTTAAAGACCTTAACTGATAACGATATAGGCTGTGTTATGCTACAGTAGTTACTAAGAAATAGTAACTAGTTACAGTTACTAGTTACTTCGTTCAAAAAAGTAACTCAATTACTTTGTTGATTACTAACACCAAAAAGTAACGCGTTACTGTTAAAAGTAACTTTTTATTTATTGTTTTAAAGAAATAATGAGCATATTTCCACTTTGAGAAACTCGTCTTGCTCTCGCCTCGCCTCGCCATTACTGCCGCACATACAGTACATGGATAAATGGAAACACTCCCACAGTGCGTCGCTTTCTTGTTTACAGCGTTTGGCATACACCAATCCTACAATGCGTCGCTGCTGTAAACAGGTCAGGCTGTAGGCTACACAGCCTACACAGTCTAAAAAAGTAACGGACAACCGCACCATATGGTAACGGAAACGGAGTTACTTTATTTAAAAAATAATGCGTTGGAGTATTAATTACTGTCAAAAGTAACTGCGTTACAGTAACGCGTTACTGCCCAACACTGGGTATAGGTGACACAAAGCTCAGAAACCATCTTGACCAACTTTTACTGTGTTTTAGCAGCTTGTCTATGATTTTTCATTAGTGAAGGGGAATCGAATATAAAGTCATATTTTTTTTTATCTAAGTAAAGTTCTCAGCATGAAAGTCTGTACATGAAGAAGACCTGCCTTTTGACTTTCCCCATCAGGCCTTCATGAACCACATGGCTTACCTGATCTTCCGGAGTGCAGCAGCTGAGTGTTGAGCTCTCCCCTGCTGTGCCCCCTAAACCTGCCATATAACACACACACACACACACACACACACACACACACACACACACACACCACCACCACCACTGGATCCTTTAGCTTACAACTCTGAATATTTTGGCCTGCAATCGTTCCCTTGACATCCAACACCAGCAGCTGCTGCCTGCTTTTCTAAGCTTTCAGCAGTGGGAATCATAGCTTTTTGTCCCATTCAGTTGTCCATTCCAACCACATGAGTTGCAACAGCAGCATTATCACCACACACACTCACAAACACACCCACACACACACACACACACACACACACACACGCATTCACATATACGTTCATAAATTCCTTTTTTTCTTCTAGATAGTGTTGTGTGAACAGTGTATCCCCAGGGCTTGGATACCATTCCGCGTATCATTTTTGCATCAATTTGTGCCAAAGTTGTATGTATCTCCACATGCTCAAATGTTTCTTCTTCTGAAGACATTTACATGTCACCTCCTTTAATTAAAAACTCATCTCTTTAGTCAGGCGTACACATAATACATCCCATAATACTGTGCACTGTTATATCAGACTTGCAAATATTATGAACAGCAGCTACGTTAATCCCTCTCTACTGCTTCTCTCTTTCTATCCATCCCGTGGCATCCAGAAATTGTACCAGCTCCGATCGTCTTCCGTGCGATGAAGATTTTGGACCTCCACTGAGATGAGGCCGACTCTGTGAGAATCCTGAAGCATCTAGAGATCTACCAGCTCCATTTAGACTCTGTGATACTAAAGAGGAGATGTGAACTCCATGTGATCTTTTGCATCTATACAGCATTTGTTAGACTGTATATTTATAATCACACCCTCCAGTGTCACCCATATGAGGATGAGGTTCCCCTATTCCTCTCAGTCCGGTTCCTCTCAAGGTTTCTTCCTTTACCATCTAAGGGAGTTTTTCCTCACCACTGCTGCCTGAGTCACCTCAGACTTGCTCATTGGAGATAAATACATACACATTGTGAACTAAATCTATCTAATATTAATCTTGAATTTTGTATTCTATTAATTTTTATATTATTCTTTATAATAACCTTTTGTTCTATGTTTATGTTCTGTAAAGCTGCTTTGAGACAATGTCAATTGTAAAAAGCGCTATACAAATAAACTTGAATTGAATTGAATTACACATTTCTCATTCCTTACTCCGTGCCGTTAGAGCGACGATCCTTTAGCTGCTCGAAATCACGCAAACGAACTACATTTTAAATTTCTGAATTTGTATAAAATTAAATATTCAATATATCCTTTAATGTATATCCATGTTTAATATACATTCCTTATGTGCAAGTTCTTATACTGTACATACACTGGTAATTTAATGCTCTGAAACCTTTTCAAACCCTTTTAGCTCATCACTTATTTACTTATTTGCTATGTTTGCCTTGACTTTGCCTCCGGTGCCCACATGTGCGCATATCTAAATTTCTGCATCTCACAAGCAAAACCTGTATCAATATTTCACAGAAAGGGCACCACACCTACATTTGACTGGCAGTGAATATCATCAATAATTCATATTACTGGTGCGATTTGTTGAGAACGGCTTAAGTGAAAATGGCAGAATGGCAAACTTCCATCCATCAATTTTGCAGTACTACAGAATAATATTTTGTTGGATTTGTGAGGATCAGGATTGGTGTTATCATTATAAGTAGGTCCTCGGTGGATCAGATTCTTTTTAGTGGAGCTCAATTATTGTTTAATCTGCTTTATTTTTCAAGACAAAAAAAAAAAAAAAAAGAAAAGAAAGGAGAGCAATTACATTTATGCATTTGGCAGATGCGCTTTTCCAGAGCAATTTTACAAATATTTTATCAAACATTTTATGCAACTGAGCAATTGTGGGTTAAGGGCCTTGATAAGGAGCCCAGCAGCGGCAGCTTGTTGGTACTGGGATTTAAACTCACAACCTTCCAATCATTGGTCCAACACCTTAACTATTGGTCTACCATAAAACAAACAAACAAACAAACAAACAAAAAAGGCATTTAACAAATTTAACACCAAATATATTTACACCAAAACAAGGGTGAGTTTGTGGTCCAGGGATCTGAAAATCTGATTTCATGAAATTTGACTGTATAGAATGTTTAAAGTGTGTTGATTAGAGTATGTTCAGGAACATTGGGAGTAACCTTAAACATTTTTAACAAGTTATTGATCTTTACCTAGACACTGTCATTTGACACAGTTTCTGATCATACTGTACACTTTTTAAATCGACGATCACTCAAAAAAAAAGAAAGAGAGAGAGAGAGAGAGAGAGAGAGAGAGAGAGAGAGAGAGTAGAGAGAGAGAGAGAGAGAAAAGAGAGGAAAAAGAGAAAGAGAGAGAGCGAGAGAAGAGAGAGAAAGAGAGAGAGAGAGAGAGAGAGAGACGAGAGATGAGAGAGAGAGAGAGAGAAAGTAGAGAGAGAGAGAAAGAGAGAGAGACAGAGAGATAAGAGAGAGAGAAAAAGAGAGAAGAGAGAGAGAGAGAGAAAGACAGAGAGAGAAAGGAGAGAACACGAGCGAGAGGCAAAGAAAAGAGAGAGAGAGAGAGGAGAGCAAACGAGAGAGAGAAAAAGAAAGAGACGCGAGGCAACCAAAAATAGAGAAAAAAGAAGAGAAGAGCCAGAAAAAAGCGCCTCGCCCGCCACCCCACTCTCTCCCCCCCCTCTCTCTCTCCCTCTCTCTCTCCCTCTTTCTCTCTATCCCTCTCTCTCTCTCTCTCTCTCACACACACACACACACACACACACACACACACACACACACACACACACACACACACACACACACACACATTTTATCTATATATCCAGCTCTCACACTCACACTTTCTATCTATCTATCCAGTTCTCACACTTTCTATCTACCGTATCAACAATTTGGAATGTCCTAAAAAAGTTACGTACTACCAACCAGACAACCAACAGGTCAGCCAAGGAAAGTAAAAAAAATATATATATATATATATATATATATTTGTGAAAAAGCACATTATTCCAATATAAGCCTGCACAGGCTCAATTAACAAAACATAAAACAGACATTAGGCGTTAAATTCCCAGCTGCTCATGTGTCGTGTGTGTGAATTCTCTCTGGTCATAATTGCTACCTTTGTGTTCACCAGACCCACATAGGAAGTGTTCTACTTATTCAACAAAAACCAAGCAACATTACCACAGCTGAGCTCTGTTTGTGTGAGGAGGAAATCTGTCTGTGCAAATTATCCTTCAGGGTAGGGAAGGACGATGCCTGAAAAAATGGGGGGAAAAAATATATAGAAGCTGAGCGATGGGATCGAGACATATTTGTGGTAAACCACAGTGAGGAAGTAACCACAGTTCAGCTCATTATTAAAGCACTTCTCATAATCAAATTCCACGTCAGGATTCTTTGGATAGGAAGTGGAGGATTATCTGCCACTCTCCATCCCCTCCTCCTTCTCTCTTTTCTGGTTTTTCTCTCTCTCCAAAGAATAGTCTTGCTAATCCCAGCTACAGTTGGAAAAACAGATTTAATTCCCTTTTTAAACCAAAGCAAATAAGGCTGATATGATAGCAGGTGAGATTACAGTCATGTATGCCTTTGTTTATTGTTCACTCCAAAGCCACGTAGAATAAAAACACAGCTGGTGGGCTTTTGAGAAAGAAAAAAAGGAGAAAGAAAAGGTGCAGGTAAGCCCGAATGTCTGAACTGACAGGAAATGCAGACTGTGGAACATCCTGTCTGTGTAGGTTTGTGTAGGAAACACGAGTAGATGGGTGGGAGGAAAAAACAGACAGCAATGCGTCCATAGGAGAGGTGTGTTATCTGTCAGACAGACTAATCCTCCCCATCAAGACTTCATGACAGGACTGCCATGCTCACTGACACAGCAGTCTAAACTTTCTGCCCAAACTTGCAGGTGATATAAAAGCAAGCTCGTGCAAACCTCAGCAGAGTTTACGCTGTCATAACAAAGCAGGAAAAGAGTTACGGCTGAACAAGTCTTCAGGTCAGCCCGAACAACACACTACATTTCACTTTTGTAAAGATGAAAAATAAAGGAAATATAGAATTAATTATAAACGAATATAAATACATAAAAATATAATTCTGGGCAGAAATGCAACTTTTTAAACAGGTAAATTAAATATTGTTTAGTGATTTAATGATTGTAACATATGTTATACTCTATAGTTAGGGTGCATGAGAATTTTATTCCTCTTACACTTATTTTTTTACACTTATTCTTACACTTATGATTTTTTTTTTCACCGTAATGAAATTTGCATTGAACAAAATCGAGTGAAAAAAATAACAATCCCAATCTTATTTTTTCTGCAAACCTTTTTTCTACCAGCCGCATTTGACTCTTAATATGAGTAACAGTAGGGTATAAATTTTTTTAGCATGAAATTTGCAAATAAACAAACTGTCATTGACTAGCATCCATGCTAATGGCATGATGAGATTAATTGCATTTCAAGTTAATGTTTACTTTATGTTTGAGTATGCTAATAATTTGTTTATAATTTATCTTTATTTTTGTTTATTTATATATTTAATTTATTTATCAGTCTATAATTTAACCCATAGTGTTGAAATTAAAGAACTTTAGAAGTTTTGTTTTTCCTATGAGCTTCAAGAAATCTACATAATGGTTTAATGGTATATTTCATATCAAACAGGTAACTGGGTCGATTGAATGATGGACATAAAATGCAAGTATCCACGCTTTAACGAGTGAATAATGTTTTTTTTAAACAATGCTACTTTAAAAGTTTTGGTTCAAATTCAATTTGAACCAGATGTTAGCCACAATTTCTTCTTGGTCGTGCCCACAGCAATACTGTACGTCCTCTTCTTCTCTTTCTATCTCTACTGATTAGATGTTGTCCGTAAGTTCATGCCGACCAATTAGATTTAAAAAATGGAAAAATTAAAAAAATTAGAATTAGAACCTTCCACATTCTGATACAAACGGACAAATGTATGTCCCAAGTTGTGTACGTATGCTCATGATTCTGCATAAACTACAAAGAAAGAGAGAGCATGCAGTTGGGCTTCCATAGGGTTGTGTCTACAGTACAAGCAGAAAAGAAAAGAAAACAAACAGGGTTTTATGTCGTTATTATTTTCTGTGCAGGATTAATCTCTCATTTAAAGTGCTTAATGAAGAAGTGGGTCTTTAGTCCTTATTTATTTATACAGTTATGACTCAGCTGTATGGACAGCTAGTGGAAATTCCTTCCATTACATCAGTGCCAATACAGAAATGAGTCTTGATTACTCGTGGAATAGCACTGTGAAATCAAGCCAGTTTATCCTTAACCAAGACAATAATCCATAACAAGAGAAAATCAATAGAAAATTATTCAAATGATGGTTTGCCCTGATGTTGGGTCTTGCAAACTGTGTCCAGATGATACAAAAGAGGTTGGATTCAGTTGCCTTTAGAAGAAGAAGCCTTTATTTTTGTTACATATACTGTACATTACTGCACAGTGAAATTGTTTTATTCTTTAGTCTATTTGGATGAAATTGGGGTTAGAGCACAGGGTCAGCCATGATACAGCATCCCTGCAGTACAGCAGACATTAAGGGCCTTGCTTGGGTGCCCAACAGTGCCAGTGGAGGCTTTATCTCAGACCTATCAATCAATCAACAAGACAAAGCCTTAACCACATGATCTACATTTACATTAAACGAATGCCTAAATGTATGGGTATATAAAATAAACATATCCTAATTGACCAGTTGTCTTATCCATGTTAGACCATTACAGTAGCTTCTATGAAGTAGCATCTTGTTACTCCAGTTTATGCCAATTTATGAACTCCTGTCATACATCAGCTGACAGGGAGATTGGCTCTGAATTGTGGAATCACTAAGTGAATAAATCCATACATCATTTAAATGATAAATCTAGATCTTAGGGATAGATGTTAGAAATGAAAAGTAATCTATTTTAAACTTTAGAATTTTTATTCTGTTTCAATGCCTTCATAAAGTCAATGCTTTCAATGCTCAGAGACAATGGCAATTGTTAAAAGTGCTATATAAATAAATAAATGTAACGCAATTTAAATTTAATTTATAGCAATATTCATACACTGACTTTTATTTTGGTCACAGTCTCGGTGGATCTCGGTATCACAGGGCATTCACTCAGCATGGGACACAAGACTATTTCTGGACAGTGGAAAGAAACTAGAGAACCAGGAGGTAACCACACAGAGAGTAATCTGAGCTCAGGTTCGAACCCAGAACACGGGAAGTGTGAGAAAGTAATGCCCAATGCACAAGCCAAAATAGACAAAAGCAAAAATAGTATCGCTATAAATTCTGTATTCATATTAAAATATAAATTCAAGAGTTTATTTAGAATCAAAACGATTTGTCGATCGAAAAAAATAAAGATTTTAAGATTGAACAGAGCAAAAATATCTGCACATATATTGAATTTATTATTGATTTATATTATAAGATGTTTTATTTGTTGCCATTTTTTGCAGACTAAACACGGATCTATTATCTCCCATTTGTGTAAAGTCACAAAACTGCTTAAGACTATAGAACATATATGATGAAATTTTGGTTGTAATTCAAAGGTAAGATTTGAACTGAGGTTATTATTGTATGCTCAGCGGTTTGCATAATGATGTTTCAATAAAGTGTTTATCGTTCAATTACTACTAATTTTATAGTAGCTATATAGTAATACAATTATTTATTAATAAAGTCTGAAATGTACAGAATAAAGCTTTTTAAATGGTTGAACTGATTGATTGATTTATTCATTCATTCGTTCTTCATTTATGCATCTTCTTCTTCTTCTTCTTCCTCCAGAATAAGATTGTAATGATTTTGTCCCCTTCTCGTCTATGAGCTTGGCCTACAGCAGAGCTACTGTCTGTCTCTCCTCAAGCACTTTATTTATCTTTTGTCGCTCAGCCTATATGAATGATTGCTATCAAATACGCTGCTTATTTTTGTATAAACATTTCCAAACTGAAATGAAAGTCTCCGTCAGTGCCTGCCTGCCAGGTTCTCACTGGGTGGTCCTGCAACATGCCGGCTTTGTATGTTATGTTTATCAAGAGGGCATGAGAAATGACTTCCCCTGAGACTCGAGCTGTCTTTGCGCAGGGAACACTCAAGTGTGTCTGACAGGTCACCATGGGGCAGATTCAATCATCACTGCCTGATTGGCATGCCAGGAAATAAGCAATCAGGTCCCTCCTTTTTTACGTAATTGTGGGGGGAAAAGAAAGAAGTTGCTGAGACGTCTTTTCCTTTTTAGCGTTTGCGCTTTCTTAAAAGAAGCATAAAGTATTTTATAAACTGAGCAAATTAGATGCTTGATTTGAGTGATACAGATACTCGTTTCCTGTGCCTTACCAGCATCGGATACAGAAACTCCAGTGTTTTATTCCATTGATAATTTCCTGGACCGAAATTAAACAGGTCAGAAACAAATCTGAAATGGAGTTGAAGGTTGTTGAAGAATGGCTGCTGGGTCTCAGGGGTCCGGCGTGCTTTCATCACACCCTGCTTTCAGCGCACTGTATATTTTCTTTTCCCAGCTGGACTAAGGAGAGGTGGAGTTTGAGGAAAAGGCCAGGTTCCCCTGGAGGAAATGTGGTTAGATCAGCTGTTGCCATGGACAACGGCCCTTTCACAATGTCCAATACAAAGTCGGATGTAAAGGGGGATGCTGGGAAGCCATAACCTCCGGCCGGAAGGGTCTGGACAGGGTGGTGCACGGAGGCAGTGCAGACTTCTCCTCCCCCTTCCTCCCTACTCTCCCCACTCTCCACACCTCCATCAGAGATGGTGCATTTTGTTGGTGTGATGACGGCTTCACACCCTAACACTGTGTGGCCTGACATATGAGGGTCTGCAGAGGCCAAAGGGTCGAGCTTCAGGGCCCATTTAGCACAGAGTTACGGTCTAATTATGTAAATAAAATGTCACAGAGTTTGTTTGACTGGGAGATGGTTACCATTCAGGATAAGCCATGAAACACCTCTGATCATGAAATAAAAAAGTGTTTCCAGGAGTTGCTGCTGGTGTTTTACTGCATAAATAATATATGAAGTAAATTAGTCGAAATCTTCTAGTACCACGGTTGCGGAAAATTTCTGCTTGGCTGGCAGGTTGCGATAGATTCTGCTAGAGACAGACGCAAGTTCGGGGTATTTTATTGTAAGTTTTCAACATACTTAAACAAAGACCATATAGCATAAACACAAACATTAACTAGACAAGCATGATGTAGGAGCATGGCATGGATGCAACATACAACGTCACAACTCACAACAGATGCAGAGAAGGCTATACAACTGTGACTTATTTGTTCGTGATCATGTGACTTCGTGGTCATGTGACACCTGGAAATAGAGGCGCTGTTGAGTCGAATGATTCTTTTTCAGTAAGATTGGCCCAGATTGTAGTGCTGGCTGTAATTTAAATTACATGTTAATGTTAATGTGCATATCTTAATACATCTTCCTATAGTGAAAGCTCATTCCTGGGGACTTGTATAGTAAACATACAAAAACATTTGCTATATTTTCTGTAAGAAGATGTTTAGGGTAGGATTCTCTACTGCCATAAAAAATAGGAAAAGCATTTGAGACAGAGAAGTTTTTTGCTTTTCCTGTTAAAGCAAGATGCGTCTTTTTGTCTTATTTTTTCTTATTAACTTTGAGAGACAGAAAGGAAGAGAGGCTTGTGAGGGAGCCACTGTTGTTTTTATTAGTGATAACAATAAATGATTAGAAAAAGTACAACAAATACTAATGTATAGTAATTATTGTCCCATTAATGTGGTAAAATAGGAATAAAAAAGGAATCCATTAAATAATAATAATAATAATAATAATAATAATAATAATAATAATAATAATAATAATAATAATTGTATCTAGCAATATTTCATTTTATTTTTTTATTTTTATTTATTTTTTTTTTTATTTATTTTTTTTTTTTTTCTGATTACTTCTGATTACTTGATAACTTACCTATAGAATTACACAGTTTTTATTTATTTATTTATTTATTTATTTATTTATTTATTTATTTATTTATTATTCAGCAAAAAAAAAAACCTTAATTTAAAGTGTATGTAAATATTCTACTGTATATATGAACAGCTGTTAATATGACCTGAGAACAGAAACTTATTGGATAAAACATTATTTACAGTCTCTATTGTAAGTTATTATTTTTTACTTACAATATATTCAGCTGATTTCAATATACAATGTCAATATTTTGGCCAGATATCACATTATTTTGATTTACCAACTTATGTAAAGTTACAACATTGTTCTGATTAATATCTCATTGCCTTGTGGATTAAGTTTATATTTCAGCACACTTGAACTTTTGGAATAGGTGCCTAAAATTCTTAACTGACAATTTCCATTGTCTCTCAAACCTTCTGTTGGATTCCCTGCTGGCCCAATCCTTGTAGACTCAGTGCTATTTATCAATAAAGAATATCCATAAAGAATACATCACAGCATGAAATTAAATGATTTCATTAGTGAGATAAAATGATTGAGGCTAAGCATCATTTACCTTGGGGTGATAAGAATACGATCCTTCATGTCCTCTGTATGAGTTCTTTTTTCTCTCTCCCACCTTTGCACGTGTCCATTGTTTTGTATCCATGCTGAGTTTCCAATGATGAATACGATAAGGCTAATGTGTTAGGCGAGAAACGCTTGAAAAATGGTTTAAAATTCTCTTCAGGGCCTAGGCCATCAGCTTTTATCGCTGTCATGTTTACATTCATTAGCACTTGTCTGAAATGTGTCATGTCCTCTCTCCTCACCATTTTGAGTCTTCGCTTGGCTCTTCATATCCATTTAAGACTGGCGATTCTGCAAACAGATGCTATCAAGCTGTGAAAATGTTTTGTCTGGTTTCCATTAGCAAGACAAATGCTGTCTTCAAGACTTTACACGTCAACAGGCAAGAGAGCGTGACACGGCCAGACAGAGACAAGCATGCAGAAGTGTACTTTCAGGCCTTTTTAGTCACAACTGAAAAATAAGCACAAGCAAAAGCTATTCTGAGAAACACTTATCAGTTTTTCTCAGCTAGTCAGGCTGTAATGGAATGCCACTATCTGTACCTGTATTTGTTTAGTCATTTTCTTCCTGTATTTGTTTAGTTTGAAGTAGGTATTTCTATTCGCAAAATATAAATGTGCAGAACACAACGTTATTCAACTCTGGCACTTTTACAGATTCTTAAGTTCATAATTGGAAGGAATAAGTAGCTAGGGATATTTTTTTTAAAACATCATTCCCAATTCAATGAACAGATTAAATTCAGGGTCAAAAATGGAACTTAAAATAAAACAAAATAAATAAAATAGAAATACAGACTGCACAGAAAATACTATAATATATACATATATGTATAACAAAGGGGGGCACGGTGGCTTAGTGATTAGCACGTTCGCCTCACACCTCCAGGGTTGGGGGTTCGATTGTGTGTGCGTAGTTTACATGTTGTCCCCGTGCCTCGGGGGTTTCCTCCTGGTACTCCGGTTTCCTCCCCCGGTCCAAAGACAAGCATGGTAGGTTGATTGGCATCTCTGGAAAATTGTCCGTAGTGTGTGTGTGTGTGTGTGTGTGTGTGTGTGTGTGTGTGTGTGTGTGTGTGTGTGTGTGTGTGTGTGTGTGTGAGTGAGTGAGTGAGTGAATGAGAGTTTGTGTGTGCCCTGCGATGGGTTGGCACTCCATCCAAGGTGTATCCTGCCTTGATGCCCGATGACACCTGAGATAGACACAGGCTCCCGAGGTAGTTCAGATAAACGGTAGAAAATGAATGAATGAATGAATGAATAACAAATGAATACAGAAAAGTGACTGATGATATGTATAGTGACTGATATCAACTGAAGTCGAATCAAGTCAGAAAGCTTTTATTGTCATTTTAACCATATATAGCTTACGCTGTATATAGTGAAATGAAACAGTGTTTCTCCAGGAGCATGGCGCTACATAAAACAACACAGAGCTAAGGATAAAGCCACATATAATGCATCGTGTGTAACCTAGTGCATATAATACGACTGTTTATGTATAAAGTACATATATGTGCAGTGTGTGTGCAGTTTTAAAGTATATTTGCAAAGTATACTGTGCAAAAAGTCCAGTTGAGGTAGTGGCAGTTGTGAAAAAAAGTCTAGAAACTCTAGATGTTGTCCTTGGATAAAAGCATGAATCTATCTGTGTTTGCCTTCATGGAGCTCGAGCACTTACTTTAAAGAGAAGAGCCCAATATTAAAACTGGCACCTAAAAAATGCTGTATCATGCTGTATATATATCATTTAGGATTAGACTTTTTACCTTCTAGAAAGATTTGAAAATTTGGATGGACATGCTATCATTCAAACTGTTTTTTTTTTAAAGAAGGATAGAGAATGTACATTTAAAAACAATATACAGCATGCAAAATGAATGTACATGTTAAATCTATGCACCAAGATGGAGTGCTGACTTTATTAATAAAATCAAATTATAGAAATTCGGTGGTAATAAAGTCTTGACTGTTCTGTTCATATACTGAATGTATCTATTCAGATCGCATGATCCTTTCATTCCGAATAATATATTCCTATTAGGTTGCGTTCCAAATTTCCAAGTTTAGTTTTATAAGGTTATGAGTATAAACAGACTGAAAGTAGGAACATCTACCCAAAAGTTCCTGTATCTTTTTGGCAATAATGTAATCTTTTTAAACATTAAAGCAGTTTCATTCAAAGATGACCTGAGGGTAATGTAGGATGGTGCAAGAGGGAATTGACTTAATTTAACAGTCTTCAACAGAGGAAAAAGGTAATTACATTTGTTAACATTTCCAGCCCTGAGAATATTCCCTCAAAACGCCTGCTATCCAAACAGAGGCAAAGCAGAGACAGCGCTTTAACCAGAGTAATGGCCTCCATTAGAGAGCCGGTCGCTCATGCCAGCTGCACCTCTCCTGACTACTTGAAAGATGGACAAAGTGTTAGTTTAACTCAACAGTACAAATGTGAGTCCATCCGCCATAACTTAGCTGTTTCCAGTCACTGCTTCTCCCATCTTTTAGCACTACCAGACTCCTCTGTACTTCTAAATCTGTCAAACAAAATGACACAAGCATGCAGATGAATGATTTGAATATGTGTTTGAATTATGACCCTCTGCTCATAAGTGAAGCTTCTTTCTGCACCTCACATGGGACCCATTATGATGATAGCTTTTAAGTCTCCTTCCTTGTGAGCTTTGAGACCTTTTTATCAGGAGCGTTGGCTTCAGGGGGACTTAGAATTAAGAAGTAGGCATGATTATGTATGGGCTGTAATGAATGGTAATGTATGTGCTTTAAACAGTTGAATTAATCTATATTATTCAGAATTGGTGGGTTAATTGTCTAAATCTTATTCATGGATGCATTAAATGGCAAATTCACCACATTTTAGGCTTCAGTTTATCTTTTATGGTAACACCCCCCCCCCCACACACACACACGCACACACTAATATATATATATATATATATATATATATATATATATATATATATATATATATATATATCATAAATTATATTATATTATATTATAGTATATATTATACCATTATATATATATATATATATATATATATATATATATATATATATATATATATATATATATATTATATATATATATATATATATATATATAATATATATATATATGTATATATATATATTATAAATTCATCCACTCTTTCTGTACATATTTCCGAACACCTCACTTTGAAAAATACGAAACTGTAAATACTCTAAAAATTATTATTTTTTCCTTACAGTTCTCATCATTACTGTTCTCATCAAAGTTACCCTAATTTTTACAATAAATTGTGAGAAAGCATAACAATGCATTGTGGCAAAATAATTGTAATGCCTAGAATAATTGCATAAGATCGTGCTTTATAGCTCTCGGTTATTTCTGTCATCATAGAGATACGTTGCAATTGAAGCAAAGTTCAATAAGATGTAAAAGTCATTAGCAATCATAAGAAATTGGATACCTTTCCTGTCTATCTTTCCAGCGCTGCAACTTTTTTTTACACACCTCAGCATCTGCTATAAATATAACTGTTTGAATATCAATTGTTTTTTACACCAGCATTAAAATAGGTGATTGTTCAGCATGTGAGTGATGGACCTCCATACATCCCTCCATCCATTCATCTATGCATCCATGTATTTACTGTTGTACCGTGTATCCTACAAAAAGTTATGAGGAGCTTAGAGACTATCCAAGGGGACTTGTGTTACAAGGCAGGGGATCATGTCTAGGGTCTAGTGGAGGAAATTGGAGAGCCAGAAGGAAATCCCCGAAGCATGAGGAGAACATGCAAACTTCGTGTACACAGGGCGGAGATGGGAATCGGAGGTGCATGACCCTGGAGGTGGGAGGCAAACATGCTATCAACCATGCCCCATTTGATGGACATCATAAAATAGTTACATCATTACAATTACATATTATACAATAAACATTCAAATTATAAGAGTAATGAGTTTAAGACTGTGTAGATTTAAAGTGTTATTTTAGGTGGATGTTACAGGTGACCCACACAGCACTTTGCATCACACTACCATGCTCAGTGACGTATAAAAATGCTTCCACGGAATTCAAATGACTTCAATTTTGTATCTTGCTAACAAAAGGAAATTATCAAAATGACTTGAAAAGACATTCTAGTAACGATGTTCAACTGCCAGGGGTTTAAATAAGGACACCAGCATTCAGTGAATGACTTCATGTTAGTTCAATATGTTATTAAAAAAAAAAAGATTAATTTTTCTTTAGGTGACTTTTGAATGCACTTTCAGGATGTGAATAGAAAAGCTTTTTAAAAGCAGATATTGTGATATTGTATTAGTGTAATACTGTAGATCTTCGTTACCAAGACACATAAACACGAGAGAGTTTGCGGGTGAAAAACGCCTTAGATGTAGAACTACTCTGGGATGCATTTTGCTGGTGTGGTTTGAGTCCCACTTGTCCTATTAATGACACACTGTAAATCAACACATCTCAGGTTCTTCTAACTAATCACCAGTAAACTATAATGAAACATTTCTATCCTGATAGGTGGTCTCTTCCAGGATGAAGACGGATCACTGAGTTGGTTAAAAAATGTTTTAAATGATTTAAACCAAAAGTTATAGCCTTTACAGTCATCGGACTAGAGGGTTAGTGATTGGGGTTCTGAACCATTGTGGAGATATAAAGCTTGTGGAACATAGAAAGGGTACAACAGGGTACATACACAAGGTATTTATCTTATTAATCTATCGTTATTCGGTTTCTGCTTTAACCTGGTTATTTGCAACTGTTTTTTTTCCCTGACAAAGTGTTACAGCACAGTCTAGGGTTGGGCTGCACAGCGTTAAAGCTCGGGATTCAGTGATTGGATATCTTTAAAAATGCCACAAGAAACCACACAAGGTAGAGCTTGTAGGTAAGTATATTTACAGGTATAAAGAATATATATACAGCCAACAGTACACAGGCATCTCTTCAAGGTGGGCCCAGGCCAAAATAATAAACAAAAAGGTCTAACAGTGAGATAACTATGCTTACCTGAAAACAAAGAAAAGAAAAATACAGGGGAACTTCCCTAACTCCCTACCAAACACACACGGGGAAAAAGGAACCCACTCCCAAAGAAAAAAAGGCAGCCACACCCCTACTGCCAGTGAAACAGTGACAATTGTACAGTGATATATATATATATATATACAAAAGTGCAACACAACAACAAGTCCAAAGGGTCAACCAAGCTCAGTCAAAAAAAACAGGCAGAAGTCAATACCAGAACAATCACAAAATAACAATAATCCAACTATCACAATGCCACAACAACAAACCACCACTACTAACAACACCCTCCTCCTTCTTTTTCTGCTTCCTCTTTATATAGACCATTAGTGATGATGTCATCAATATGGGGGCAGGATCAGGACAGGCTAGGGCACGTTGCAAACTCTGGCCTGGAATCAACCTGCACACAGACATGTACAAATAACACAATACAATACCCTATTTTCACGGGTTGTAACAAAGTCATCCACTATTTTTTTTCCTCCTAGAGGAGAGGACAATCTCTCCATGGTCATGTTATACAGAGCTCTCCATCAGGATCATGTTCATCCCTCCAGCTTAGTTCCGGAAACTTACTCTAGGTTACCAAGGTGCAATGAAGCTGTTTATGGTGGCTTGTGGTGGCCCAGTACTTTACTAGTACACCTTGCCCACCATCAGCATCAAGACAGCAAATTATGGAGTATCTTTAGGAAGAAGGTTGATGATCCTTTCAAGCTAGTTCCAGAAACTTTGCCTAGGTTCTGTTTCTGTTGGCTTGTGATGGCCCAGTACCTTATGTACACCTTAAATTTGGTGTTCTTCCTCCTTATAAAGATGTGACACATCAGGCACAAAACTTTCTTAATGAAAATGAAGATAATCAGGAAATTAATGTCAGATAATTTAATCAGTTCCCACTCATGCCTTTATATATTTATCTGTCTATTCTGTGACCTGTTCGTTGGCTTGACAGTGTTTCAAATGACTTGATTACCATTTTGGAGCAAAACTAACTTGCTATAATTGGACTCAAATCTCTATTCATCCGTTCAAAAATGTAAATTGAGAAGTCACTATGCACAGCCAAAGTGGTGAAAAGGAGATGGGGAAGATTTAAAGAATGTTGTTACAGCTGTTTTCTTCATATGGTAGGGGAAGTGAAACAGCAAATCATCTCATGAAGAAACAATTAACAGCCTCTCCTTGCGGATGGAGAAATGAAACAGCTGAATGGCAGGAAATAAGAAACTGAGTCAAAAGGAGAGAGAGACAGACAGAGAGAGAGACAGAGAGAGAGAGAGAGAGAGAGAGAGAGAGAGAGAGAGAGAGAGAGAGAGAGAGATCAGAATAAAGAGGTATGGACATCAACAGCCTCTGACCGTGTCCAAATTCAATCACCAGTCTCATGCCCTTGTTGTGTCTCCTGACCGATTGAATTGATTGTATGGTTAAATGCGTTTGACGAGAATGAATACATTGCAGGCCATCAGGTCTTTCAATGTCACTTATCATTATAGATGCTACTGCCCCAACTCTCTTTGTCAGCTGGCAGAGTAAACCGGTGCAAGGCTGTCTGCATCTTGGAGAGACCACAGCGAGAGCTTTCCGAGCCACTGACCAGGATCAAGGATGTCTATTCTGGCTTGACCGATTCTTTCTGTCACACCAATAGATGCTACGCATGGCAAGGCTTCATGCAGAGGGAATGAGGTGACAAGCAAAGTCAACCTGACCTTAAGAAGAATGGATTTGTGCTTAAGAAATCTCCGCCTCTTTCTCCCTCTCCAAAAATAAATAAATAAATAAATAAATAAATAAATAAATAATTCAAGCAATCCATATGTCACATTTCGACTCTATTAAAATGTCTTATTTAATCTTTAATCTGAGAGATGTTTCTCAATCTGGAACCCCAGTTAATATTTTATGACATTTTCGAACTACTTATATACTGTATTTATTACAAACTGTAGCCTACGTGTCAACATGTTTTGCTCAGTAATTGCACTATAGACTCTATATATTTATAAAAGCTTGACAAAGTATTCATAATCATAATAATTTGTCCACTCAGGTCAACTCAGATCAACACATCTCTTAGTTTGTATAAATATATTTTATTGCTGTGCATGACAGGAGATGGAAGATAAAGCAACGGAGGTTTATTGAAGAAGGGGGAAGAAATCTGCTTCTATAAAGTAAGATATCAACAATTCCCTTATTCCTAGCATTTTCATTCATTCATTCACTTTCTAACGCTTTATCCGAACTACCTCGGGTCACGGGGATCTCAGGCGTCATTGGGCATCAAGGCAGGATACACCCTGGACGCAGGGCGCACACACACTCTCATTCACTCACACACTCACACACTACGGACAATTTTCCAGATATTCCAATCAGCCTACCATGCATGTCTTTGGACCGGGGAAGGAAACCAGAGTACCCGGAGGAAACCCCCGAGGCACGGGGAGAACATGCAAACTCCACACACACAAGGTGGAGGCGGGAATCCAACCCCCAACCCTGGAGGTGTGAGACAAACCTGCTAACCAACTAATCCACTGTGCCCCCCCTTCCTAGCATTTTATTTTAAAGATAGTTAGTCGAGCTGTCATGAAGGTATTTCATTTCCTATGTCTATTAAGTTTATTATTATGACAAGATTGATTGACAAATTCTTGCTGGCATTCAGCCAAAACACGCAGCATTTATCAGTTAAACTAAAATTAATTATTGGCAAAACCAGTGTGTGATGTTTCTTTAAATCATTGAAATCATTAACTTTTTGAGCATTTTCTCATCAATATGTGTGTGTGTGTGTGTGTGTGTGTGTGTGTGTGTGTGTGTGTGTGTGTGTGTGTGTGTGTGTGTGTGTGTGTGTGTGTGTGTGTGTGTAAAACATTAATTACTAAGACATGCATCCATAATTATGTATAGTTAAAATGTTACAGTGTGAAATACAGAGCTTTCCGTTCTGTGCTTTTTCTGCTGTCTGTATTTCACTTGCTTGGGCTAAATAAAAGAAGATGAAGTCTTCTAAATATTTATCAGCTCATAAAGAATGACAGTACGCCAAAACAAACTGGAGAGAGAGGAGAAATGTTACGCCACATTCCCTCTTCTCAGAAAGTCACTCCTGACAGAAGTCATCCACCTAGGCATTAAAACTCTCTCCTGGGTGAATAATTGATATTCCAGGTCACGTCTGTATTCCTGTCGTTAACAGGCTGGTCTATGTTAGTTAACAAAGCCAGAAACAGTGACGAACATATGTGGAGCTCAGCAAATCAGCACTAATTAGGTCACCCAGTCCATCAAAATAAGTCTTGACCAGATTTCAATTGCAGTCTGTGTAATGATAGGGTTGTTTATGCAGTCTGTGTGGTCTATGTACACACACACACACACACACACACACACACACACACACACACACACACACACACACACACACACACACACACGGAGTGCTAGGAACACAGCGCTCATGGGACTACAATAATTAAGTCTGAAAGAAAAATAATCAAATGTCTGCTAGGATTCTAAGTGAAATATTTAGTTTGGACTCAACAAAGCTGCACTATATTGCATTGTTAAACTTTTTTTAGATTTATTACTTTGAAATCTATTAATAAATTACACATTATTTTATATGACATTATCTGTACAGTCATTGATCGGCACATACTGTACATATATCTGGTCATATCATTACATATCATCATCTGGTCATTGTTCGGCACATACATATATTTTTTACAGGATTTTTTTTATCATTTTTATTTTATAATCAGTAAATCTTTCAGAAAGAAAACTTTTAGAACTTAAAATGTTAGAATTAGAAAGAATTCAAAGTTTGTCATAACTTGAGGTGAAGCGAGTTTACATCGCTTTATCTCTCAGTCTTCTCTGATCAAGCTTGCTTATGTCATTTTTAAATATTATTATTATAACATGGGGGCACGTTGGCTTAGTGGTTAGCACGTTTGCCTCACACCTCCAGGTTTGGGGGTTCGATTCCCGCCTCCGCCTTATGTGTGTGGACTTTGCATGTTCTCCCTGTGCCTCGGGGGTTTCCTCCGGGTACTCCGGTTTCCTCCCCCGGTCCAAAGACATGCATGGTAGGTTGATTGGCATCTCTGGAAAATTGTCCGTAGTGTGTGAGTGTGTGAGTGAATGAGAGTGTGTGTGTGCCCTGCGATGGGTTGGCACTCCGTCCAGGGTGTATCCTGCCTTGATGCCCGATGACGCCTGAGATAGGCACAGGCTCCCCGTGACCCGAGAAGTTCGGATAAGCGGTAGAAAATGAATGAATTAATGAATTATTATGACATGTCATATGAGCTTCATAAGCTTGTCATAAGTTTTCAATGCAAATGCACCATCAATGCTTAGAAAAAAAAATTGTAAAGTGAACACTGTAGTTTTCTCACTGCTTCCATGATAACCTTTAATACATATTTCTCTTTTCTTTTGCATATTTTCATATGAAGGAAAACAAAAGCATTTGTACAGTAGAGTCATGAAAATGAACCTTTTTTGCTTTTCATTAATTTGTACTCATCTATGACTTATCTATGACTTCAGACTTTATTATGAAAGAAAGATTTTTGCATGATCTGATGGAAACAAAGCCATTATCATTAAAATAATAACACACAAATCAATTTGAATGGAATCTTAAGGTTAGGGTTAATGTTTGTAATTTTAATTGACCTAAAATTGAGTTAAGTCCAAAAACAATGCCACTTTTTTTTTTGGCCTGTCTAGTGTATTTGGCCCACTGTTGCGTGCATTCCTCCTTTATGAACATCTGTGTATCATGCTACTGTGATATGGTATAACGGCTTGTACCACGGTCCTGAAGTAACATTTCTTTCCAATATACACAGTACAACTGGAATGACAATAAAATTTGCTTGACTTGACTTGAACCCTGGATTGATTTTCATAGTCAGGATCATTTTCCCTTGTAGAGAAAGTGGTCAGTGTGATTCATGGATGCAAACGGGATATGATTTACATATGATGGATATAATATAGTGGTGAAGAACCGCTGACTCGATGGTAAGTGACTTGACTCCAACGCTCATGAACATACCAACTTGCTTCATGCACTTGCTGCACTCATCACATTTAAAATGCCAGAAGTTAACTATCTGCTTTTTGGCATAGAACATGTTTGAAACATAAAGGAAAGACTGAATGATATGAAACCTCTGGAAAACCGAGGCTGTACACATATGACCCTCTGTCCGGCCCGCTCCAACGGTCACCATGTGGCTTGTTAAATACTTTACAAAAGAATACTTGAAGGCATACTGTAGCATGCTCTGTGGAGCTGAGAGAATATCTGAGGTCTAAAAATTTCCCCAGCAATAGCAGCCGTGAGAAGATAACGGCTCTGCCGAGGTCCGTATCGAGGTAAGGCGACCAGAGAGCGCTCAGCTGTGGAAAAAGTCCGCCAAAAACACCAGATGTGGCTCTTTTTACAACTCCTCGAGTTTGCACTGCATTTCTGTCACTCGGGTGTTTAATTTTAGCTTAATATTGCTTTAAATACTTTATACTTGCTTCTGTTTACTTACCATTCAACAGTACAATGTCACACTATTCTACATTAATACCTCTAAGGATGGGCAGGTCATCCAGCAATCCCTCCACTTCTCCTATTATTCTCTCTATTCAGCATCTGAGCTCCACATCTCGTCTATAATTGAAAGTGATTTATGTTTTGTGGTCTTTTCCGCACAAAAACACGTTTGTGTAGGTTCATCCCAGGTTTGTATAAATCGTTTAAGCTTGCAAGTGGATTAACAGTGGAGGCTCGCTGGCCTTTTAAGGTCACGCTATATCATTTTCGCGTTGCTGGCTAAAGTTGCTCAGCTAATGCTCTGTCCATACAGGCATCACATTCCAAGGCTGCAGTGACTGGCATGCCTCCGACACCCTCCTCCGTCACCTCCTTGCTCCTGACGACTTTACAGGGAGTGAAATCCATTCAATTCAAATTACACCCTGGATTCTGTTCATCTTTAATAAGGGTCCTGTGAATCGGGTCAGGTCACATAGAATGATTAAAAAGTGGAGTAGTGTAGGATTTATTTATTCTTCTGTCCAGATGTACACAAGTGAATGAGTTTGAAGTTTTAAAGCCATTTGGGATCATAAATTGTGTTGTTAACACAAGACACCAATTAAAAACAGGAACTAAACAAGAGGGAAAATAAATAAAGGACATTCAAATATTTTTCTTTCATCCCTAACTACATTATCCTACATATGCTTTTAGTTCCGTGTCACTGTAGACAAGCTTACCTTTAATACAAATGTTACAAAGAGAAAAACTAATGCATGAAGGCAGGACTGCTTTTTTCACTGCCAGAGTGTGAAAGTTCAGAAGAGCCATATTTGGTTTGCCGATGAAAGACGTATGATAAATAAGATCTCAGGCTGCTGTAACCGTACCTTGAACACATGTTTTTGCTGAGGAGTTGAAAGATGGCACATCCGGGGCCAGAACTCTTGTGTGAAGCTGTTCTGCAAACGTTAAATCTGATTTACCTCCGTGAGGCGCGCCACGACCGTTTTCCGTGCAAGAGTCGCAGCACAAAAGAGACGCCAAGGCCGGTGCAACATTGTTTATTTTCACTAGAACATTCCAGGAGCTGACAGCTATTCCCCCTGCCCAGAGTGCCTCAGTCTCTTGCGCATTTCTCCAGACTTAAGACACGCCACACTTCCACTGACCCTCTTCCTTTTAGTACTACGCCTCCTCATACATCCGCTTCAGCAAAACCTCCCTCACTCGTACAGGAGAGTGAAAAGTCATATATTTCCTCAGCACATCTATGGTACAGTATGCACCAGGTTTGAGCTCTATATTTGAACTGTGGGTGTAGGCTCTCTGTTTTTCCTGTGTCTCTAGTCTAGCTATCTGGCCTGCATGCTTTTCATCGCCACACAGAGGCTTTCTACGAAATGTCAGAGCAGGCAGATCATTACACGTACTATGTTTCCAGTTACACCTCCATTAATGACTACAGAAGGGAATGGAATCCTGTAGTGCAAGTTGTAGTCATTGTATGGCTTATTTTTACACAAATTGTGCTCTCGAACTTTGTAATCTTTCCACTTAATCGAAACAAATTTACCACATTGCCATATTGAGCCCTGAGAAGTGTTTTGGTGCAGCATACGGTGCTGTAAATGCGATCCTTCAGGGACTTGTCACTCAGTGGTTCTGGCAGGCAGTAGGGAAGGATTCCATCCCCGCAAAGCTGAGTCAATCACCCAACCCCCCCCCCCCGGGTGCACAGCTTCTTAAAGACTCTCTGCCTCCTTCTGAAGCTCCACACTTATCCCCCACCCCCAAGATATATAACCTTGTTCCTTGAACTCTGACCAATTGTGGACTGTTTACTCAGTGGTGTTAAACGTAGTCGATAATGACACAGAACAGACTTTGTGTGCATGTGAAACCACAATAATAAAAGTAGTATCTAGCAAAAACCTTTTTGTACACGGTCATACTTTCGACTATAAAAAAAAAAGCTCCAGATTCTAGTCAGGTTCTAACAGGTCAGTTTTGTACTCAGATCTCCATCACTGACCATTCAATGGTTTCGTTATTAAGGAATTTAAATCTGTCACCTGTGAAGGTTTATTCCTCATAATCCCAGGGAGTTTTACTTTTGCACATTGCTTCTTTCTTGCCCAAATATATTTTTAATATAATTTAATATAATTTAATATAATTTTAAATGGTATCATTTTTATTTTGAATATGTATATATATGATTTTTCCTTAGTATTAGCAGAATTCACCCTCGGATATACCTTCATATACATTATTGTGGATAACCTGCAGACTCATGATAATCTGCAGGAATACACCATACATACAGGATTTCAACAGTAAATAAGACAATTGTTTAGCACTCAAATCTAGAGAGAGAGAGAGAGAGAGAGAGAGAGAGAGAGAGAGAGAGAGAGAGAGAGAGAGAGAGAGAGAAACCTGTGGCACTTGAAAAAAACAC
>NC_062520.1:6887845-6987845 GCF_022655615.1 Tachysurus fulvidraco | reverse complement strand
AAGTATAATCATTTTTGGTCATTCTTTCAATTAAATTTAAATATAATAGACATAATACCACTGGTGAATTCATGGCTATTGTCGGTTCTGAAAATAGTATCGACTGTAATTCAAATCACAGACACATTCTATTAAAGCACTCGTGCTAGTTTGTACTGCGTTGTTTCTATAGTAACCGGTCATTCGCAGTGGCTTGTATGGTAAACATTTAACAAAATGGAAGCCTGATAATAATGAGATGTGTCGTTATTTAGGAAAGATAACCATCATGACTGAAATGGTGACATCAGTGGTCTCACTAATGCTCTTGTAATGCTCTGTGTAATGCTGAATGATCACAAATCCCCACAGCCACGCTCTAACATTTAGTTGAAAGCCTTTCTAGATGAGTGGACAAACAACAAGCACATATGGTCCGGTGTCCACATACTTTTGGCCATACAGAATACTTTAAATGAATAACTGGAGTCTAAGGGGTTAATCGAGCTTGAGTGAGTGAGAACACTTACAACATGCGTGACATCTCTGTGAAATTCTTGCATTACACCATAAAACCTATGAAAGTGACTTTGTAACTGTTACGGTCTCTTCCTGTTCGAGCACAGCAGCGAGTTATCATGCACAAGGGAAAGCCTGTACTGAATGGAGCACTGTGTATGGAATGAATTACACTGAGAGAGAAAGCTGTAGAGGGAATATTTTCATGTTTTACGTCGACTGTAAATCCAGACCCAAAGTCCTGCTGGTCTGTGGCTCGAACTCACTGAGACGTTTGGCCCTAATTTCCGTGTGGACGTTGAGGCTGGCTCTTAATTCGTTAAGGAGATCCCGGCTCTATTCTCTATCCTTGCTGATTTTAGAGAAGGAATAGGTTTTGGCACAGAGAACCAAACATGTGGGACGCTGCTTAATTCTGTGCTATTTCAATCCAGGGTCAACATTTAATGAGCTCCCTGTTTCCCAGCATGCTGGGGAAAAAGTGTTGATACAACATAGAGAGAGAGAGAGAGAGAGAGAGAGAGAGAGAGAGAGAGAGAGAGAGAGAGAGAGAGAGAGAGAGAGAGAATGAAATAAGAACATTTGCACCAACTGTTGCCAGTTTTTAATTATATGAAGTCACGATGTAAGCATTTCATAATTTTCTTCCTGAGGTTACGATGCAGCTCGGTACACTATTACATGTCTCATTCACTGAGTACAAGTGCTGGAAGTAGAACATAATCTCAGGTCCAATCTTTCTTTCTCCAGCTACTAAATACCCCCAGTTTATTTTCTTTGGCTAATGTGTTTTTATGCTTCTACTCATACAATCAGCATAAATGAAAACAAGCAATACTCTGGACTGGGAATGGGCAATTAAGTATGACTTAACATTTCATACAATTCCTCTATTTTGTTAAGAGACTGTTGAGAAGCTACAGCAATATATGTGTGTGTGTGTGTGTGTGTGTGTGTGTGTGTGTGTGTGTGTGTGTGTGTGTGTGTGTGTGTGTGTGTGTGTGTGTGTGTGTGTTGTTTGGCCTGTGGCACGTCTCGTCAAGTAGAAACTGAATGACAGCTGAGCTTATGCCTTGTTAAGGTAACCACACACACATACACACACACACACACACACATATACATACACACACACACACACACACACACACACACACACGCAAACACTTGTGCAGTTCTTTCCATGAAATCCTGAAGTGGCTTGGGCTTCCTAATTAGTCTCCTTGCTTTCGTGGGGAGGAAAGTTACTGAATTGGGAATTGTCAAGTGAGTATGTGTGTGAGCGTGGAAGGTGAAAAGATGGTGGAGTGGTTCTCACACTTTGCCCTTTTGTCGCTTCATGTGGAATGCATTATGTCAATGTTTTTAATGGCTGAAGTTGCGCAGAAAGAATTTGGATTTGTGATTAAATAAAGAACACTAACAAGGAGAAATGATAGACATGAAGTGTTTGTTCAATATATGAATACATGCCAAAATTTCCTGACTGCTGGTCACCTGTGTGTCAGGGTTTCCTACTGAAACAGACACGGTGCCCTCTTCATTTATTTATTTTTTTATTTCTTTCAGCGGGGGAGGTGACTGTGCTCAGGGTTCGTCTCGGACCTTGTGTCAAGACGTGAAGATTATAAATGATGCCAAGATAATAAAGTTTTGAGTTTCACCAGACGATCGATTTGACTCACTCCCAGCTTGACTCTTAACAGGGATTAGGCCACACCATTGAAGTCCTCCCTCCTGTGTGAAACTGATACCAGGATTAATTCTGCACTTTTTCGATGGCCAAAAATGATGATGGATGGAGATTTCAACATGTACTTTCCCTGCCACCTTCTCTAATTAGACACATTTAACTTTCTGAACTGTGAGTTCTTTTTTTTTTAATATTGATTTTATTGTCATAAATTATGCATTTGTAAGCCTTCAGCAAAAAGCTCCCTGATGGGTCTCTCTCAAAGACTTTGCCTTATGGCGATATCTCAGCCCACTTAGAGTCTAAAATTCACAATGGTCAAAAGTTTGTCTGGGTTTTTTTTTTAACTGTATTTTTAGGCTGGATGTGACGAACAGTGCAGATGACTGCTAGAACCCTGAGAGCTGGTGTGTACTAGATGCTCTTGAATATTATTTTTTGGAATCATAGATTACAAATTACACACTGCATTCATACTGCATTTAATTTAATATAATAATCTATCTATACAGTGTGTTGCACCTTAACATATATATATATATATATATATATATATATATATATATATATATATATATATATATATATATATATATATATATATATATATATTGTATATAACGTGTAGTGCAAATAAATATGTAATTGTGTATATGTATATGTATTGTAAATATGTTCAATAGTACACTGTGTGTACTGACTATGTATGAGCACATTGCATTTTTTTCACATTTGCACATTTCTCCTGGTAATGAGCATTTTGCACGTTTTCACCCGTATGTAAACTGTTCTTAGTTTCTGTTTCTTAATTACTGTATGTAAATTGTTCTGCAATTTCTGGAGCACGCTCCCAAGAATTTCACTCACCAAGGCACCAAGGTCATAAAAGTGACTTGACTTACAATGTGGCTACTGAAATACCTAAACTCTGCATGTGTTTTAATCAACATCGTTGAAAATCAAGAATCCGTAATCAGAAAATAAAACAGGAGCAAATAAAACGAGCACAAGACTGAAAACAAAGTATAGATTTGGGTAAATGCTATGATACGTTATTCATTGACAAGTCGCTATGAGCTTCACACGGAACAGGTCAACACGTACGGCTAAACAAGCAATGTCAGAACAAGGGTGAAGACAGGATCAGGATAAAAACAAGAGCCTAACATATACAAAAGTACAGCAACAGCAATGTTAAATGTTGTAAGCTAATGTAAGGTAACAACAACAACAACAACAACAACAACAACACAATAGTAATGCTAGGAAAGGCATCATGCACTGATTCCTAACATTTCTCATATATATAATTCTATTTTGTAAGATACTATACCGAACGTACTGAACACGTCATGCTAGGCTGCTTATAAATTACATTTATTATTATTCCCTACTTTGTAACAGGGCTTTAGGTCGTCGTGGAGTGATTAAACTTAACTAGCTAACAGAGAACATTAGCAAAGTATTCAGCAAAGCATTCAACACCTACTGCTTTATGATTAACTGGGTTAAGATGAATAGGTTAAATTACTACAAATAAACATATAATTCTTGGCTTGGTTCAAAAAAAAAATTCTCCCTCAGTATTAAGTCTTTATTGATACAAAATTTAGCACAGGGTTTCATTATAGACATGTACAAAGGGACACTTGTTGAACAGTATCAATAAATCTGAACAATAAATCTGTCTCTTCAGGATTTCACAGCCAAAAATGCTTGATTTTGTTGCGGCTCTTTTCAAAATTTGTGATACAGCTCCAGGCATTTTGTGCTTTTTTTTTTTTTGCAAGTACAGGATTCTTCTCATGTACGCACTTTCTATGAAAGCTGTACTCACGTTCAGTGTGAATAAAAAAGAGCTTTGTGTGAATGCGTGTTGTGATGATGTCACATGGTGAGTCTTGGCCATAATCTGTGGTCATTAAAAAAAATGCAAGCTTCTCTGAATGTAGCAGAGTTTGCTTCATTTTGCATGAATTAATGCAGTCGCAAAATCGTCTAATCTTGAAAGTACCGAGTCAAATAAGATGTTTTAAGATTGTTGCATCTCTTCAGAATAGCGAGCATGGTCAAGAGAAAAGTGATGCTTGTCATGAGCTAGCTAGCTAACTAGCGGAATGTAGTTGTTCATCCCACACAAAATGTATGGTTTTGTTGCTTTTCTTCATATAATTTGTACTTGAATTGGACAAACTTGGCTTAGTCAGTGTATTTCTAGTTTCCCTTCTGAGGGTAATTATCCAAATCCAAATCATTCACAACACACACACACATACAATGGCACTGTTTCATGTGTGCTTACCAGGGCTCTCAAGTTTTGAAGACAGGCAAGCGTGACATCTGGGATTGACAGCCTTGGCTTACTCAATACTTGCTGATTGACATGTTATAGATATCCTGTATCTATATCCTGTATACAAAGGAGTTATTTCTCTCTGTGTAATCACTTGACACAGTTTTTCTATAGACACGGCTAAAATAAAATCAGCCCTAGCGTCTACATCATAGCATGCAGTGTATTTTTACTCATGACAATTGGTGTTGCTATTGTTTTTGGTACCAAAGTACTAAAGTTCCAAAGGTCCAAAGTAATCCATTTAAGCCACTTGTTATCAGCGATTAAACAATTCATATTTTATTTTATTTTATTTATCTATCTATCTATCTATCTATCTATCTATCTATCTATCTATCTATCTATCTATCTATCTATCTATCTATCTATCTATCTATCTATCTATCTATCTATCTATTTATTTGTTTGTTTGTTTGTTTGTTTATTTATTTATTTATTTGCTTAAATAACACAACATTTCTAGCAAGACAGGAACAATGTAGGAACACTTGTAAATTCATCCATAGATTTATTCATTCGTTCATCTTTACTTTATTGGTGCGTAGTCAAGGGGGATGCAAAGTTTATCCAAGGAACACTGAATGTCATGTGGGATGAGATGCACACACACACATTCACACCAGTCAGTCCACTTATGGTTATGTTTAAGGATGGTAAAGGAAAAAAAACCTGAAGGAAAGCCGTCTAGACATGAAGATGAAAAATTGAAAAATGAAAAATTATGCACAGACAGCACATCAAGCTCAAGCGGGAAGTCTGGGAATATCGATGTTCCCATTATGTAACATTTACAGAATTTGTCAGACACCATTTTCCAGAGCGACCTACATTTTAAAAAAAAAAAATCAAATTTCATCCAGCTGAGCAATTGAAGGTTAAGGGCCTTGCTCAGGTGCCCAGCAGTGGCAGCTTGGTGGACATTGGATTCAAACTCATAGCCTTACAATGGGTAAGCCAAGACGTTAACCACAAGGCTACCACCATGTCCACACACATTTAAAAAAGAAAGGAAAAAAAGCAAACATTTACATTTACATTTACAGCATTAGCAGACGCCCTTATCCAGAGCGATGAACATAAGTGCTTAAATCTCTAACATTGAATACATTAATGCGGGATCACTAGGTTACATACTTAAGATACCATGAGTTTAAAACATTTGTTCAAAGTTACAATGAAAAAGTGTCAAAAGGTTGTATTTTTTTTAATGCAAAAGATAAGGAAAGAACTGCTAGTTGAAGTGTTTCCTGAATAAGTAGGTCTTCAACCGCCGCTTGAAAATAGCCAGTGACTCAGCTGTCCGGACCTCTAACAAAAACAAAAGATATCTTAGAGTGGAAAATACAAAAGCTCTTCTACTGATAATGTTTAGAAAATATTCTGCTAAACTGGTATTATGAACAGGTATTACTGTATGTATAGGGAAGTCACACGCACGAAGCCAAGCCCTTTCTGGTTTTATAATGCAGCACAGGCCACAAAAATATTACAAAAGAGCAACAATTCACTGGTAGTCATCTGCCATTCAAATTTATAGCCATTGTCTGACACACGCACACACACGTTACCTCCGGCTATGGATTTGGATGAGAGGCAAAAACATGCAGTGATTGACATTTAAATGCCTGTGAAATTTGTAGACAGGCATGGGCAGTATTTCTGATGATTAGGTCCAGCAGGGAAAGCTTCAAAACGACTCAGTCATCCAGGGGAAAGAGAACGGAGACTAACTCGTTTCAATCCAGGATGGTGCAAAAACTATCGCTGTTGGATGTCTATTAATTGTTAAAAAGATTGCACATGATCAGTGCTGTTCTTTATTTTCATTTAATCTCACTAGTTGTTTGCTAGCAGGCATGGCTTCTGTGATCTTCAGCTCATACTAACACGCAGGAGACAAATATAGCAGCGGGTTAATCCTCGCTACAGTAATAGCATCGAAACCAAAGAAAATCTATAATTGATCCCCCCTTATGATTTATCGCAGACCACCAGAGTGGATTTTGAAGAACACCTTAAACATCTTAATGTTCTCTGTGTGCACAATCATGCTGACAGTGATATTAGAGACTAGATGAAGACAAGAAGCTAGAAGCTGAAATGATTAACATATCACACAGTCCTGCCTCACACATAACTGTCAAATATGGTGGAAATAATTTGTGGCCTATGGGTTTAAATCACGTTATTTTTTCTGAGCATTTATCAAGAGCAGTATATGAACATGAAAATATGAGTGAAAGAGTATATGATTGAAAAAGTCTGTTATTTAAAAAATATTATATAAATTATTATATTATACATATATTATATTTTTATATAATATATTAATTAACTAAATATAATTGTATATATATATATTTATTACAATTAAGTACATGTAAATAAAGTGGCTCATTTATCAAGCTCATTTATACAAGCGTTTTCACAAGAAAAAAATTATATTTATAAGCATCCTGTAATTTCTGAAAATAAAAGAAATGTGTGTGGGAATTTCCATTTAAGAAGACTAGTTTATTCTAGTTTAAGAAGACTATTTTATTCTTTGCATTCACCAAAAAATGCATAACGATGCCCTTTGTTTTTATCATATATATTCATATTTTATATATATATATATATATATATATACATACATACACTCACCGGCCA
Source organism: Tachysurus fulvidraco (assembly GCF_022655615.1). Lineage (NCBI taxonomy): Eukaryota > Metazoa > Chordata > Actinopteri > Siluriformes > Bagridae > Tachysurus > Tachysurus fulvidraco. The sequence goes on along the minus strand of NC_062520.1, from coordinate 6,980,646 downwards.
CTTTATTAGGTACACCTGTCCAACTGCTCGTTAACGCAAATTTCTAATCAGCCAATCACATGGCAGCAACTCAATGCATTTAGGCATGTAGACACAGTCAAGACAATCTGCTGCAGTTCAAACCGAGCGTCAGAATGGGGAAGAAAGGTGATTTAAGTGACTTTGAATGTGGCATGGTTGTTGGTGCCAAACGGGCTGGTCTGAGTATTTCAGAAACTGCTGATCTACTGGGATTTTCACGCACAACCATCTTTAGGGTTTACAGAGAATGGTCCGAAAAAGAGAAAATATCCAGTGAGCGGCAGTTCTGTGGGCACAGATGCCTTGTCGATGCCAGAGGTCAGAGGAGAATGGCCAGACTGGTTCGAGCTGATAGAAAGGCAACAGGTCGAACCTTGAGGCGGATGGGCTACAGCAGCAGAAGACCACACCAGGTGCCACTCCTGACAGCTAAGAACAGGAAACTGAGGCTACAATTCGAACTGGCTCACCAAAATTGGACAATAGAAGATTGGAAAAATGTTGCCTGGTCTGATGAGTCTCAATTTCTGCTGCGACAATCGGATGGTAGGGTCAGAATTTGGCGTCAACAACATGAAAGCAAGGATCCATCCTGCCTTGTATCAACGGTTCAGGCTGGTGGTGGTGGTGGTATAATGGTGTAGGGGATATTTTCTTGGCACACTTTGGGCCCATTAGTACCAATTGAGCATCGTGTCAACGCTACAGCCTACCTGAGTATTGTTGCTGACCATGTCCATCCCTTTATGACCACAGTGTACCCATCTTCTGATGGCTACTTCCAGCAGGATAACGCGCCATGTCATAAAGCGTGAATCGTCTCAGACTGGTTTCTTGAACATGACAATGAGTTCACTGTACTCAAATGGCCTCCACAGTCACCAGATCTCAGTCCAATAGAGCACCTTTGGGATGTGGTGGAACGGGAGATTCGCATCATGGCTGTGCAGCCGACAAATCTGCAGCAACTGCGTGATGCTATCATGTCAATATGGACCAAAATCTCTGAGTAATGTTTCCAGTAACTTGTTGAATCTATGCCATGAAGGATTAAGGCAGTTCTGAAGGCAAAATGGGGTCCAACCCGGTACTAGTAAGGTGTACCTAATAAAGTGAGTCGGTGAGTGTATATGTTTTTAGCAATAGTTTTTAGTATGTGTTTAAATGTACACTTCATCATGCATAGGATTTGTAAAACTCCAAGATATTTTCTGAAGTTAAAAAATTCTACAAATTGTTTTATATTTTGAATCAGAACTGAGTTGCTCAAATAATTACAAGCAAACAGGAAGACTCCTTCACTTCTCCTTTTGACTCCAATCTCCCATCGCAGCTATTCTCATCATACACGTTCTCTTGTAATACATTTCACAGTGGATTGATGTAACTTTTAGAAAAGAAAAGAAAAAAAAGGAAATCTCACAGTGACCTAAATGAGCGTTTCTTTTTCCTATTCCTCCCAGCAGCATTGTGTGTACACAGTGGGCAGGGCAGCATGGCTCTCTGGATCATTTCTGATGAAAAGACTTTGATTCTCCCAGGCTGACTGACCCGACAAGAGCAGGTGTGCCAAAGCTCGGGTTTCAGGCCTCCCGGAGCGCTAACCACCTGCCCCGGCTCACCTTCTACCCCCTCTACAGATACCTTTCTTGCCTCAATCGATGTCACAATCACTTTTATTGGATCCTGTTTCATATTTGGATCACAGCTCTTCCTGGAATTCACAGCTTGCTGGCTCGTTCTGGCAGTTGACGGGCCTCGTTGTGCCTCGATCCTCAGTGTCTAGATCCTCGATCTCCTCGCAGCTGTAGATGATTTGTTTTTGCAACATCGGGCCTCCGCTTTTCTCTAATAGTTTCTATCAACGCAGAGACATTATGAATGAACAATGATGAGCTGTATAAAAAAGAAGATCATGTTTCTGTTAAAACAGTGAGGTTTCTTGGCTTTGAGGGCTGACACTCAATCCCTTCCTGTAAACGAATGCAGTGAATGGAAAAGGTGGGATCCGGCTTCTGTATGGCAAAAACTCAAATCATTATTTTTTATAAATGATGCTTTACATTAAACTTTTCTTAATTTGTTGCATTAATTTAAGATGTTATGCTTTGGCTTAATAAATCATATACAATATAGTAAGTCAACACAATAATTAAATAATAATAATAATAATAATAATAATAATAATAATAATAATAATAATAATAATAATAATAATAATGATGATGATGATGATTATTATTATAACCCATGACTAAAATTGAGTCTATCAAAAATAAATAAATAAATAAATAAATAAATAAATAAATAAATAAATAAATAAATAAATAAATAAAGATACATTAAGTAAAACTTTACAACTTTTTGAAGCTTTAAGCTTCAAAATAGAAAAAATCACATTTTCTTTCTTTTTTCTTTCTTTCTTTTTTTCATGTGATTCCGAAAGTAGTATACGGTCGCATGAATAATATGTAAAGATACATTTCATCATGTTTCATCATGCCCTGAAACCGCACATGTAAATTCAAGTAAAAAATAGATATAGTATCATCTGAATGTGCTCACATTTGATATAATGATAGCACATTCCCTACATGTGGAAAAAGTAAGATGTGAATACAAATGACTTTTATAAGAGATCACACGTGAAAAAATGTTCGATTCAATTCAATTTAATTCAATTTTATTTGTATAGTGCTTTTAACAATGGACATGGTCTCAAATCAGATTTACAGAACCTAAATAAATAAATTTAATACATTTAAAAAAGGTTAATATTACACAGAGATTAATATTAAATATTCATATTTTCTATATATTTATATTGAAATTATCCCTAATGAACAAGCCTGAGGTGACTGAGGTGACTGTGGTGAGGAAAAACTCCCTTAGATGGAAGAGGAAGAAACCTTGAGAGGAACCAGACTCAAAAGTGATCCTCATCCTCATTTGGGTGACCCTGGAGGGTGTGATTATAAACTGTTATAAACACCATCAAGTCAAGAGTCAAGAAGCTTTTATTGTCATTTCAACCATATATAGCTGTTGCAGTAGACAGTGAAATGAGACAACGTTTCTCCAGGATCAGGGTGCTACATAAAAAAACAAAGACAGGGCTAAGGACTTAAGTAAGTTGGTCTTAGTCACATAGAGTGCATCTGTGCAAACTGGTGCAAACAGTGCAGGACAAGACAAAAAAGACAGTGCAGGACAAAAGACAGTGTGTGTGTGTTCAGAAATGCTGGAATGAACACATTAGTATTATAGCAGCAGTTATATGAGGTATTGTAAAGTATTATGCAAAACAGCAATCGACTGAAATGTGAGACAGCATATGCAAAGAGCCAAAACAGTGTGAAAAACAGCATGTAAACAGTTTTAGATGGTGGTGCTGTGTACATGGATATCGTGTGTGTGTGTGTGTGTGTGTGTGTGTGTGTGTGTGTGTGTGTGTGTGTGTGTGTGTGTGTGAGTATAGTTCAGTTGTTTAGGAGTCTGATGGCTTGTGGAAAGAAACTGTTACACCGTCTGGTCGTGAGGGCCTGAATGCTTCGGTACCTTTTTCCAGACGTGTGAGGGGTGTGTGGAGTAATCCACAATGCTGTTGGCTTTGCAGATGTGTAAATGTCCATGACGGAGGGAAGAGAGACTCCAAAGCTCTTCTCAGCTGTCCTAACTGCAATCCCCTGCAGTGGTCCCTCTGTAGAACGTAGTCAACATGGGGAGAGAGGTGTGCTTTTCTCAGCCTTCGTAAGAAGTAGAGACACTGCTGGGCTTTCTTGGTGATGGAGCTGGTGTTTAGTGACCAGGTGAAGTTCTCTGCTAGATAAACACTCACCTTTTTATTAAATATGTAAAATGCTACACTTCACATGTTTGTCGCATTTCTCAGATGTATTTATTTCACGATTCGTCTGAATCACATTTTAAGAATAGAACATCAGATATCCTGATAAAACCTGATTAAGCTGTAAAATAAATCAATTGTGAAACAAATGATCCAGTAAAACTCAAATTTAATGAATGTGTAAAAAAAATTGTGAAAGAAAAAAAAATAGTATCTAAAAATCCTATATAAAAATTTATGAGTTTTCTATGATGATTATTATAAATATTGATGCCGTAAAATGTAATTATTATGATTCTTAAGTATTTTATTAATGTCACTCATGGTATAGTAATGAGGAAGTTGATGGTTCGTTCACATGAACTAAGAGATTTAATATTGTTAGAACGGGATACTGTACATTCATTCTTTTCTGTAAAACAGGTTTCTCTCTGCACACTGAACACACTATTGTATAAAGCACAATGCAAGAGGAACAGCGTCGGTTTCATATTCTCAACCTTTTGTCTAACTGTATGTGAAAGAGGTGGTGCACTTTCTCTTTTTAAAACCCTATGAACACTAAAATTAAAGATGATCTAAGCTCGCTGCTTAGGCAAATCCTTCTTCTTCTGTGTACCGTGCTAACAATGTTTCAAGTCATACGTCACTGTAAATCGTTCAAGCTTGTAGCACTTGTATTGATAAGCCTCAGAAGACAAGCACAGGGGAGCTCTTGAAGTCTCCAAGATTCTGCAAAGTTTCTAAGAGGGTAAGGAGCTGAAACATCGCTCGGACATTCCTTCGGGCGAAAGTGTTAGCATGATGAACAGGCAGTAATGCTTGATTTCTTTTCTCTAGATGAATCTAATACCTTTGGGTTGTTTTGTATTTTAGAGATGGAGATGCACAGAGGTTATTCAGAATTAGTGCTTTTTTCCTTTCATGTAGCAAAGTGTGATCCTGGAGCTTCTGCTTTAACTTCTCTTTACTCCTTGACTTTCGCTTCATCTTCCAGCCCCCACATAACACTTTATGAAGAGACTTGTCTGCATTAGCCTTGATTCATATTTGCTCACTAGCACACTGTCCACTGGGAAGAATGGGTCTGAGGTGTTTCCATTAGAGGTGTACACATAACTGTAATTATTTCTTTTTAATTACTCTCTCCTGCTCCTGAAGAAATTCTGACTCATCCCACCCACTCTCATAGAAAGTTTGACTAAAGCTGCTTTCTTGAAAGGGGAATATGAATATGTCTAAAGGGCATATTGTCAAAAAAAATTCACCATCCAGGTTTAAAAATATATTAAATGTGTTCATGTTTCAATACGGGGGGCACGGTGGCTTAGTGGTTAGCACGTTTGCATCACACCTCCAGGGTTCGGGGTTCAATTCCCGCCTCCGCCTTGTGTGTGTGGAGTTTGCATGTTCTCCCTGTGACTCGAGGGTTTCCTCCGGGTGCTCCGGTTTCCTCCCCCGGTCCAAAGATATGCATGGTAGGTTGATTGGCATCTCTGGAAAACTGTCCTGAGTGTGTGAGTGAATGAGAGTGTGTGTGCCCTGCGATGGGTTGGCACTCCGTCCAGGGTGTATCCTGACTTGATGCCCGATGATGCCTGAGATAGGCACAGGCTCCCGGTGACCCGAGAAGTGCGGATAAGCGGTAGAAAATGAATGAGTGAATGAATGAATGCTTTCTTGAAAAAATAATTAAAAGGTTTGTCAGTCTACTAACTGTGTTGAAATGTTTATTTTTTTGAAAATTTTGTTCCCATTCAGCTTTTTAATAAATTCGTAATAAATGTGATTTATTTACTGTCCTATTTTATTTACAAGATTTCTATAGTTTGATAAATAGATTTTTGGCTGTTCTTCTTTATGTAAATCCAGCCTAGTAAATATTAACCGAGTTCGTTCACCAGGACTTATAGAAGTGACTTGAACATATTTTGTGGCTATTAAGGATAGAATATGTGCTTATTTATGCCATTTGCCACTTTATCACCAGAATTGGTGCCCCGTTCTCTTCACAGACGAGAGCAGTTTCACACTGAGGACGTGACAGACTTGAAAAAGTCTGGAGATGCCGTGGGAAATGTTATACTGCCTGTAGAACCATGTTGGAGATTTTGTGCTGTAAATATTTATTCATTCCATCAGAGGATGAAATAATCCTATTCAGAGGATAATTCCTATTCACTCCTGCTGAAATGTTGACCAATCCAACCCAGTGCCACAGAAATTTTTATAAATCCTGCTCAGTCCAACAGAAAGTTTTACCGATCCTGATCTCTCCTTTAAGTGTTTACCTTTCATACAGAAATTTTGAAAAATCCACCCACTTCCTCACATGAAGACCAATTCTTCTGACTCTGACAGAAATTTTGACTGATCCATCCTACTTCGTTAAACATTTTGCAATCCTGTACATTTCTGCAGAATTTTGGATGATTTCTGCTCTGTCCCACAGAAAGTTTGGCCATCCCATTCTGCTCCCTCATAGAAAAAAGTTTGACTAAACCAATTCGCTAAGCAGAAATTTGACAAATCCCACCAATAGGACAGGTAGTTTGTCGATCCTGATCATTCCAGAAGAAACTTTGACTAATTCAGCTCAATCACTTGATCAATCTTGTCCTCTCGGCTAAAAGGATTTCATGCCTATTATTGCAGAAAGTTTCAGAAGTACAACCCACTCCATCACAGAAAGATTGACTAATCCCCTTATTATGGCAGTAAGTTTGACCAATCCTGTACATCCTGAACAACTTTGGATGAATCCTGATCAATTCCACAGAAATTTTGACCAAACCCAAGCCATCCTACTTCCTTAAAGAAAATTTGACCAATCCCACAGAACATTTTTAATAATCCCACATGCTTTCAACATAAGTCATAGGGGTAGCAGGGACTATTGTATATTTTAGCTTAGGTCAGCAAAATACTTTCATCTCCTGATTAACTAATTCCTAACCAATCACTGATTTTGACCATCAATCTCCACCCACACAGTTTTATTTTTTTTGCATAATATGCAAAATAAATCACCTGAGCTGATTTTATAGGGCCTGTGGTAGCCTAGTGGTTAAAGTGTTGGGCTACCAATCGGAAGGTTGTGAGTTCGATCCCAGGTCTACTCAGCTGCCTCTGTTGGGCCCCTGAGCAAGGCCCTTAACCCTCAATTGCTCATCTGTATAAAAAAAAATGAGATAATGGAAGTCACTCTGGATAAGGGTGTCTGCCAAATGATGTAAAAGTAAATGTTTTAGAAAACTAATCAACACCATAGGACCAATCAGATTAAAGAATTCAACAGTAGTATTATATAATAAAGATTTGAATTTGTTGCTATTTTTGTGTGGAGTCATATGAAAGAGGTGGAATAAACATCAATCCACTGACCCTAAACCAATAACTCAGTCATTCTTGGTTGAGAAAAGCATTTTAAAAAAGTAAAACAAGAAGGACGGAGGAGAGAATGTTCAAGCAGGGAGCACAAACGCAACCCTACAGATCCACAGAGACGGCAGACAGCGCCGGCTTTACAACCTGGAGGGACAGGCAGAGACTGAACAATGAGATCCACCTCTCCACCTCTCCACCCATCAACCCTTATGTTCCCTTTTTCTTTTTCTCCCTCTATTTCTCCCTCTCTCACTGCCTCATTATGTCAGAAATGACCTCATTCCTGCTGAGCTGTGCTAGCTGCAGTTTCAGAGGGCCTTGGGGCCAGATGCATGCAGTGCCAGTATGATCACAGCCAGTGTAAGCTTCATCCCCAGAGTCTTGCCTCACACACACACACACACACACACACACACACACACACACACACACACACACACACACACACACACACACACACACACACACACACACACACACACACACACAAGCCAACAAACCTGCAGGGAGAAGAACCAACCCTGGAAAGCCCTTACAGATGCTGCTTGTGCAAACACTGGGCCTTGATTCAGCTCCATGCTCATCCATTCATCTGAACCAGTAAAGGAAAGTGATTACGGCAAATCAAAATTCTTGCTTTTTTCCATCAATTTCTTGCCACACGCTTTCTAAACCTTCACTATATCCTGTAAATTACTGCATTACATCATTAGATCCTGTAAAAGCCTGAAGTCAGGTTCATAATAAATTGAACTGCTTACATTGCGGGAGGTAGAAAAATAGACAAAGAAGTGAGATGTACCATGAAGTGCGACGTTCCAGTCGATAAATATTTATTGAATGGTTGAAACAGGAGTCTTTATTTTTATTATGTTTTTTTTTATTTGCAAAAAAACTAATTGGAAAATGAGTAGTCTCATTTAACGCTACAATCAAGGCCACAGGGAAAACACAGCTGCTGAATTTATTACGAGTGGTTTTCTCTTGGTAACATTGGCTCAAATTAGAATTTAAACACACACTTGCTGAGTTATATATTTTTTTTTCACTGTAAATGTTATGCTACTATAGTGACCTTGTTATGTGTTCACCTCTGTTGTTGCAGCAAGATTGTTGATTTTAGCTCCTTTTAAAATAGTATTATTAATACAATCATTTTTGGTAACATCCAAGTTCTTCTGGTAGAATTCCCTATATAATGACTTTACGAACACTGTAGTAATAAAATGTGGTAAAAAATTTTTTTTTTGTGCACTCACCTATTCATCTCATTATAAAACACAAGCCTTAAGCTCCGCCCATTTGATGACCTCCTGTCATCTATCCAGCCATCAGGCCATTTTTTTATTCTACACTGGGCTGCGTAAAATCTGGTGTTTATCCCAGGGGACACTAGGCTTGCCAACCCATCGCAGGGCACAAACACACACACACACACACCCACACACACACACAGACCTATTCAGTTACCATTCAGCATACCGTGCATGTCTTTGGACTGGAGGAGGAAACCAAAGTACCCAGAGAAAACCTCTCAAGCACTGGAAGAACATGTAAACTCTGTGCACTAAGGGAACAGGTGTGAATCAAAACCAGGTGCAAAGCAATCACTAAGCCAACATGTTTAATAACGCCTTGAACAGCTTTTAATAAGAACCTTGAACAGCTTGTTTCCTGATCACTGACCACTTTTTTAGGAATAGCCATTCATGTTTCTGTCATGCAAAAGCAGATAATGGTCAACTGCTTTGAGTGAGCAAGTTTATCTACGACATGATGAAAAGCACCTTGTTAATGACTGCTTTGAGTTTACAAGAAGGCTGCAGTTACTCAGACAATCCCTTTTTACATTTACTGTACGGCATTCGGCAGACGCACTTAACCGGTGCGACTTATCTCCCTTTATACAACTGAGCAACTGAGGGTTAAAGGCCTTACTCAGTGTCCCAGCAGAACTCACAACCTTCCGATCAGTAGTCCAACACCTTAACCGCTAAGCTACCACATCCCCTCTTTTCAATCAAGATGAGCAGAAAAGCATCTTAGAAAGCACAACACATCAAACCATAAGGTGGATTGTCTACAGCAGCAGAAGACCACATCAGGGTCTGATCTTCACAGCCAAGAACAGGACGTGACGTGACATACATAAGGCTAAGTACAGTGACCCATACTCAGAATTTGTTCTCTGCATTTAACCCTTCCAAAGTGCACACACACAGCAGTGAACACACACCCGGAGCAGTGGGCAGCCATTTATGCTGCAGTGCCCGGGGAGCACTTGGGGAGTTCGGTGCCTTGTTCAAGGGCACCTCAGTTGTGGCCGGCCCGAGACTCGAACCCACAACCTTAGGATTACGAGTCAGACTCTCTAACCATTAGGGTACGACTTGGGCATGGACTTCATAAGATTGGACAGTTGAAGATTGGAAAAAGACAAGGTAATGTCTTGTTCTTATGCCCATTGTAGCCTCAGATATTATTAAGATCAAGATTTTTTGTTAAAATAAGAATGCCCTGTTATTTCACCTTTGCTGCTTTGCCTTAATACCACTCAGATTTTAAATATAAACTCCTTTTTATAACTTTTTATACTGTAGGTAACACGCTGATTATTTTTGGCTTAACATGTTGAATGATTTAGTGTATTGTCTGTATACTAAGTAAGCAGGGTTTGTTCTCACACAAAACTCTTGGGTGTTTTGTGTGTGTGTGTGTGTGTGTGTGTGTGTGTGTGTGTGTGTGTGTGTGTGTGTTTGTGTGCATGTGTGTGTGTTTAACAACAGACTGAAACAAAAAAAAAACACACAGCATATCAGATCCCACCTTTTAGATCTTGAAAAGGCCATTGTAAGTGTAGGTGAAGCGATCAGATCAGGTTTTAGCGGAGAGATTTCTCCAATGTTTGTGTATTTATCTGGGCCAAAAAAGCAGGCTTTTGCCCCACATCCAGGCTGCAGGGAGGAGCTGAACAGTGAGATTGAAGCTGGTGACTGGACCATGGCCAAGCCCTAAAACCCACTTCTCCCCTCCTAACGCAGCCGTCTGCACTGTGTGTCCAACATGGTATTATCCAGTCTAATCTGTACTGTTTCTTAGTGTATCAGTGTGTGCTGGTGAAAGCTCAGTCATTTTCTGAAAGTGTGTATACTGTATGTGTGCGGGTTGTGTGTGTGTTTGTGTGTGTGTGTGTGTATGTACGATTTTGCTACTTTTTCAACAAAAAGGTCATGCATATTTTTGGACCAGCCGTCATTATGTACTCGATGACCTGAGTGTAGGGGTGTTGTTTTGAATGCCACTAAACTGACCTCGATTTCAAAGCATGTGTATTTATCAGAACATTTCCTAAAACCACTGCAGGTTTCTGGATGTGTTGGCTTAGTACAAAAACTTGGTAAACATTGGTGAAGGATTCCAATAAAATACATGCTGAGAAAATACCTAAAGGCCAATTTTGTGCTCTGATCACTTTACATAAAAACCTGTTTACATAATGTGGTCTTCATAATCACGTAATCACCTTCTTTTCAGAAAAACTGTCATTTGTGATAATACCATCCAATGGATCTAAGCTTTTTTTGTGATTTCAGTCATGTCAGGCTTCAAATGAGTTTTGCCCCCGGCTTGGGAAAAATATACAAAGGTTTATCTCAATTTCCCAGTTCATCTTCAAATAACAATGCCGACACTTTATTTTTCACCAAGTAAGGAATTAAATACTAAGGGTGTGCTATTAAAGACAAATAATCAGTGCTGTGAAATAACACGCTGTCACCTTCAGAATATTAGTTTAGTTTGGTTGTTTTGGAGCGATTGTCTGTCCGGATGAGGAAGAAACAAACCCATCTCTAAAACCAGACCCATCTCTTAGCTCAGCTCTTGTTCATGTTCTTATGTCTTTTTATTCTTATCTTTGAGGATCATATTCGTAATTAACAAGTCAGAATCAACCGTTCGTGTCATGATTTTAAACCGGATATCCATGAAATTGAACTGACATCCTCCTGGCAGACGTTCTAAGCGGGAACACATATCCAAGCGGCGAACCAGAGTGACTTTGACTCCAGTCAATATCAAATATGGATAGAGATCGTGTTGCACTCTTACCCTCTATTAAGAGTTCTGAACTTTACTCAGTGAATGTTGGCAAACTCTCAAAGCTCCGATGGCCTGAGGCTTCTCTGTAGTCTCAAAAAATATCAAAGACCTTATAAAGATCACTTTTTTCATTTACTTGTGAACATTCCTTTCTTGCTCTTGTTGCTTCATTCTCTGGTTTGTAAACCTGCACTTATGAAAGGAGGACGGAGTTAAACTCGGGAGAAAGAATTGCCAGCTTAAGGTCTGTTTAATCACCTGTGAAATTGCCAAACCATAGGTTGGTCTGGATTTTGGGCACATTTCAGAAGAACTTCACTGACTGCTTGAACTTTTGAAAGAGAAACATGTTCTTAGATGTTCAGAATTTGCTTTTCTGGCAGTAAAGATATTCTAATATCTCCTTTAATTGTTAACCATTAAATATATTGACATTCTCTATTGTCATCAGGGCTGTCAAGTGTCACACTTTGAGAGTGACAGTCACTCATGTCGGTCTTTTGTCACGCTCTCTCACCACACATCGTATTTCTCACGCAGAAAAACTTTTTGACTATTTATCATATATTTAATAAGCCGCAGCGCCCAAAATGTATCAGTGCGCACCGCTGTCTCTATGGAACCGGGCAGGAATCAAGTGCATCTCCCCTGGAGCTCTTAGTCGAGCCTGACACTTATCAGCCAATCAAAAAAAGCGGCTACACAATAGCCAAACAGAAACTAGCACTATCTGGGTAAGATTTAACGCAACAACCAATGAAAAAAAAATATTCATTAGAGAGGGTATTTTCGTTCAACAGAAACAGTTTGTCTCTGGACGGGACATTGTCCTCAATCATGACCCTAAAAACAGCTTGAGCCGAACTGTTTTAAATGGGAGCAACATTATAAATGATAAAGGAGTCCAAAAAGGCAACAAACACTTACAATAAACAACACCAGTCATAATCTCAATCTCTCTCTCTCTCTCTCTCTCTCTCTCTCTCTCTCTCTCTCTCTCTCTCTCTCTCTCTCTGTCTCTCTCTCTCTCTCACACACACACACACACACACACACACACACACACACACACACACACATACACACAAACGGATTAATAAATGGAAATTAAACAAATACTTTGTATTTGTATATGTGATCTTTACCAAACACAACAACCCCCCCATTATATATATATATATATATATATATATATATATATATATATATATATATATATATATATATATATATATATATATATTGGTGGTGTGGTGGTGGGGGTGGCGGGGTTGGTGTTGTCAGTGTGGGGGGGGGGGGGTAGTTGGGGGTTGTTGGAGATGTCACGCTTGCCTGTCTTCAAAACTTGAGAGCCCTGTGTCATTATGTAGTGAGCATTTTTTTTATATTAACAAGAAAAAAACATTTGATCTGACATGTTACTGAGAAACACAACGTGCAAACTCATTTGCCTCAAAAACTTTTCCGAGTCTGAAAAATGAAACTTGCTCTGTATTCCTGTCTGCATCTGCAAATAACCAACTCTTGGATTTTTTGCGACTTACTCCTGGAAGACAAGCGTCAAGGGAGCCGTTTCTCCATCGAGTGACTTTTCTTTCCATGCACTTGCAGGAGTAATGACACGAAAGAGAGAGCGTCCAGTTCAGCCTGTTTACATTAGCAACAAACACGACTGTTATGCTTCTCCTGCTATAAACGTCTTTAAACACGTCTGGAAAAGTGTTCAGTATTCAGCCTTTTTTCCGTCATACATCGGAAAATCACCCGTGCTTTTATAATTACTAACCCATATTCATTTGAAATAATAACGTCATTCTTCTGCACCAGGAACCATGAATTTTAAAAGTTATTGATTCGACTAATCCTGTAAATAATGTAGTACCTTTGATTTGTAACATACGGTGGCCGAGAAGTGCAAAACACATTAACAAATCTGAAAACAAATGAACAAATCCGATGTGTTAATTTGTTTTGCGCTTCTCAGCCACCGTAGTAACAGCATAACAAAGAAAAATGGCAACTCAACAACTCAACAACACTCCTGACAGAAGATAATGTCATTTAAAGGAGACATGTGCCATTAAAACATATTTAATAAATATAAATATATTTAATAAACATAAATACATTTCCAATTAATAAATTTCAATAAATTGTCAAATTTAACCTTTAAGCAACTATTTAGATTTAAATTGGATGATTATGTTTTCTAGCACTTAGTCTTAATCATTCAACTTTTTATTTATAGGTTTAACTCGAACAAATCCCTTTCATGGTCTTAATCTTCATACTCTAAAACACTAAATTGGTTTCAGGTAAAAATAATCACAAAATAACGCAAATACTTTTGCAGCATTTGGTAGACACTCTCATCCAGAGTGACATTTATATAACTGACCAATTGAGGGTTAAGGGCCTTATTCAGGGGCCCAGGAGAGGCAGTTTGATGGACCTGGGCTTAAGACTCATAACCTTCTGACTAGTAGTCCAATACCTTAACCAGTGAGCTACTGCATCCAAACAAGTTCAGTATTCTCTGAAAATGCCTCACAACATAAAAAAAATATATATATAGTTCATTCATTCATTCATTTTCATTCATTCATTTCATCCCCCCCCCCCCCCCCAAAAAAAAAAAAATAGTTTAATAAAATAAATTGACACTTTTATGCACTTGGATGCAGGAAAGACCAAACAACACCAGGGGGAGTTGAATAAGGCTCCACAACAACCAGTGTAATATTTTGAACACCAAAATATTACACCGCTTTGGAGTATCCTTAAAGAAATCTAACTCTGATCCAAGTTTATGTCTAACTCCAGAATATTCAAATCTGCTGTGTGCATTTGTGACTGTATTCAATAAAGTTAGCAGTTAAACTCCATTTCCCAGTTCCGAAATTCCCAAATAAACCCACTGAAAACATTCCCTTAACTGAAACATTAACTCATTAACTTGGGATAGTCTTCTCAATTAGGAATGAAATTAAATTCTAGTGAAAGTGACGTGACATACGGCTAACTACGGTGACCCATACTCAGAATTTGTTCTCTGCATTTAACCCATCCAAAGTGCACACACACAGCAGTGAACACACACACACACACACCATGAACACACACCCGGAGCAGTGGGCAGCCATTTATGCTATGGCACCTGGGGAGCAGCTGGGGGGGTTCAGTGCCTTGCTCAAGGGCACCTCAGTCATGGTATTGCCGGCCCGAGACTCGAACCCACAACCTTAGGGTTAGAAGTCAGACTCTCTCACTATTAGGCCACGACTTCCCTAATTTTATTTGCATAGCACTATTAACAGTGGACATTGCCTCAAAGCAGCTTTACAGAAATATAAAATAATAGAATAAAAATTAGAGGGGGGCATGGTGGCTTAGTGGTTAGCACGTTTGCCTCACACCTCCAGGGTTGATTCCTACCTACCCCGTGCCTCGGGGGTTTCCTCCGGGTACTGCAGTTTCCTCCCCCGGTCCAAAAACATGCATGGTAGGTTGATTGGCATCTCTGGAAAATTGCCTGTAGTGTGTGAGTGTGAGTGTGAGTGAATGAGAGTGTGTGTGTGTGCGATGGGTTGGTACTCCGTCCAGGGTGTATCCTGCCTTGATGCCCGATGACGCCTGAGATAGGCACAGGCCACCTGTGACCCAAGATAGTACGGATAATCGGTAGTAAATGAGTGAGTTAGAGTAGAATAAAAATTATAACATATAAAATGAAATTTATAATGATCCCAGTTCCCTCCTTGTTTACAGTGTGAAGTCTGTGATAACAACATGCCTTTTGTTTACATCAGTATTAGCTTTAGGTCAGTTAACATACAGACACATACTTGGTTAACTCTATAACACTGCCTATAATAATCACTGTTTTGAGAAGGTAATCCTCAGCATTATACTGTAGCTTTCACTCTTGTAACCAAAGTAAACTGTAGCTTAGCTACTTGCTTTTGTCTGTTATTGACATCGAGGTGTTTTAATATTTTATCTACCACAAGAAATAAAATAAAAATGTAAAGAGGTCTTTGTTACCTGAGAGGTTCGTTCTTTCTTTCTTTCTTTCTTTCTTTCTTTCTTTCTTTCTTTCTTTCTTTCTTTCTTTCTTTCTTTCTCTCTCTTTCCCACATGTTTTCTTTCTTTCTATCTTTCTTTCTCTTTCCCACATTTTTTCATTCTTTCTTTCTTTCTTTCTTTCTTTCTTTCTTTCTTTCCTAGAATATTGCTGTTTTCCAGCTATTCCTCTGTGTATGCTATTTCAAGAACTAATTATTACTAACCCTTAGTTATATTACTAACATTTGTACCAGGCAGATACAATACCTTTCTTACTATTTATAGCTGCCCAGAAAGTTTGATTTGACTTTTATTTTTATTTTTGCTGTTCAAACATTTCTAAAGTACTGTAGTACCAGTCTGGTTAAAAAAAATGCTTCACCCAAAGAAAAAAAAATGTTTTCCTCACCCAACAGCTCATATTTTGTCATATATTCATATGTTCATGACAATCAAGATAAACAAACATGAAGAGAGAAATTTCATATAGGGTATATTTGTATGAATTTAAATTTGTTTCAATCTGATTTTGTAGAAAGGTACAAAGGTGAAGGTAAGGGGTGAATTTTAATGATTGTCCTATCAGATTCGATTCAGTTTGTCTGGAATTCACTCTCAAATGATTCTCTTATCAAACTTGCATGACGTTCTTTCTACTAATATTCTGCATCCACATATTACTTAACTCTAGCTATAATAAAAGCTTTCTTTCTTTCTTTCTTTCTTTCTTTCTTTCTTGGCTGGATTTGGGCACATTTCATGACTGATTGATGTTATGAACGTTGTTGTTATCTTTCAAATTAGTATGTTCATTTATAAGGTTGATAATAAAGTCATTAAAATGGCTTTAATAATAAATAGTAATATTACATTTGAATTGAATAATCCTCAACTGTAATAGCTATTGAAGTTTCTCATTCATAAAGCTCTTGTGAAGCATCTATGAATACTAAGACAAAGTGACTTTCAGAATTTCATCGCTGTCATCCGAATACAGTGAAGACAAACTCCTGTCACCTTAAATCTCTTCTAGACACATTTGAAGGATATGGATTGAATAATTCACTAATTTTTTTCCTGTGTGTGTGCGTGCGTGTGCATGTGTGTGTGTGTGTGTGTGTTTGTGTGTGTGTTGGCTGTCAGTGAATAGCAGTAAACGTTCCAGGAAGTAACGAAAGGGTTTTGCATTGAGATCACGATATGTGTCTGTGCACTGAAAACGCATTAACAGCTAAGCCTGGCCTAATAATTCAATCCATCATGCAGACGTTTCCTACTGATGACTAGCGCAGAGTGAGAGCTATGTTTACTATCTGGCTGCATTAAATCAGATACCAGACACGTATTTCAAAGGCTTCGTATAATAATTGTGACACTTTACATTCGTATAATGACTGAATGTTAGTGTATCTCTGCATGTGCACGATTTATATTCTGAACACATAAGTTTACTCTGTCGCTAGAATTTTATCTTCTAACATTCTAACAATGTTTATTTTAAGCTCTCTATTCACATATAAAGCTTTCACATCAAAGCTTTCTAATCAACTATGAATTGAAATTGTATTCACTTACCCGTTTTAGAATATTAATAAACTTATTTGTCACTGACATGTTCATGTTCAGATATACAGTAGTTCGCTCTTATTTCTGATTATTTTGTCCAGACCACTTTATAAAAAAAAGTGATTTTTCATCCTAATACAGTAAAACTCAAAATGAACCAATGAACTTTTACCCCCCACCGAAGTAAATTGAATTTTAATACATTTCAGTAGTATCTCATAAAGTTTAAAAAAAAAAAAAAGTACTTTTTTATTTATTAAAGAATAACACATACAGATGCTGTTCGCTTGATCCATTTATAATTACATTTAATGTGAAATTTATTGCCTGCAGAATAAATACAGCTGTTAAAGCTTTTTTCTCCCTTGATGTTAATGAGATAAAAAATAATTAAATAAATAAATAAAAAGATCCAGCTTGTAATGTTACTGACAATCAGCAAAGTGCTTGTAACATGACTGAGAGACATCGTCAGAGGTGGGGATCGGACCCCGATCTCTAACGTTGGTCCCATCTTCCCCGCACTGTAGCACCAAAACACAGTGACACTATTGCAAATAGTAATGGATGTGGCCCCACAGGATCAGAATAACAAATTGAGTGATGAATATACCACTTGCCAACCTCCCTGGTGGTCTAACATGGAACTGTCCCAGTAACTCCTGAGAGTGCTCCAAACTCTGATAACTTTACGTCTGTTTATGTAGCACTGACACTATCCTCCTTCCAAAGATGTTACATAAATATCTCTGTGTTGGAAACTTATGTCCTTGTCCTGTGTAAATTGTTACTATAGATGAGATAACATAGTAGAAGGAGGGCATTTGTCACGATGTGACATGGTGTGACAAAGGCAATTGAGGATCCACGAGGATCCCCCCCCCACGAGCGGCTTCCAGACGCTCCCAAGTTCACAAAAACCAGTCCAGGAGGGTGGAGCGAAGGCGCAACCAGGGTGGGAGGGCGGGTCGGGTTCGTGTAGTGCGGTGCCAGCCGAGGCCAGACCGGAGTCGGCAGAGCAGGAGGCCAGGGCCGGAGCCGGCAGAGCAGGAGGCCAGGGCCGGAGCCGGCAGAGCAGGAGGCCAGGGCCGGAGCCGGCAGAGCAGGAGGCCAGGGCAGAGCAGGAGTCCAGGGCAGAGCCGGCAGAGCAGGGAGGTGCTGGAGGCGGAGCCAGAGACCAGAGCAGGACCGGAGACCAGGGTGGTGCCGCAGGCCGAGCCGGGGACCATAACGGCAAATCCTGCAATTGAGGATCCAAATGCAGTTTACCCTGAACTCTCTGCCTGGCCTGAACCTATTTATGTTCCTGCCAGGCAGAGAGTTCAGGGAGTTTGGGTGTCACGATGTCGACTGCGTTCTCCGACTCAGTCATTTCGGTCGGCCCGGTCGGTTCCGTCGACCCGGTCGGTTCGGCGGGTTCCGGGATGCCGGCCGCCCGAGCGGACCTCATCGGGGTATCCGCCAGTTTGGAGACCAGCCGGTTAGCATGGGCCTGATTGCACAGGTCCATGATTACCTCCGTATATTCCTCGACTGGGGAGTCCTCCTGACAAAGACAAAACAATATTTCTGCTGGATCCATGGGGTGAGTCATTCTGTCACGATGTGACATGGTGCAACAAAGGCAATTGAGGATCCAAATGCAGTTTACCAATTTAATGAACAAAAACCAGGGAACAGGACACAGGGAACAGGACACAGGGAACAGGACACAGGGAACAGGACACAGGGAACAGGACACAGGGAACAGGACACACTAAACACCAACAACGACTCACAACAAGGGAATGAACAAACAGTGTATATATAGGGAACAAGAGCCAATCACAAGACGGAGGCAATCACAGACTAAGACAAGACACCTGGGGAAGAGAATGAGTGTAGTTAATGCCCATGGTAACAGATAGGTGGGCGGGGTCAACAATTAACAGCAGAGAAATGACAGCAGACAGAAACAAGGGGAAACATAGACTCGTTACAGCATTAAACAAATTTAGACAGAAATATCTACTCTTTTAATAAAATGAATAACCATTTATTTCACTTTATTCTTATATATTTAATAGGCTTTTTATCTGATAGGTCACAATGTGGAGATTAAAATAGAGTTTTCTATCTTTCAAATCACTTTGTGTGTGTGTGTGTGTGTGTGTGTGTGTGTGTGTGTGTGTGTGTGTGTGTGTGTGTGTGTGTGTGTGTTTGCAATATGTAATACAGTAAGTTATTTTGGCCAATAACAAATTCCAAGCTTGCACTTTTTTTTTTTTTTACAATAACTTGTCGATAGAAATAATAAAGAGAACTTGGATGAAAAAAGACAGAACTGTTAGGATAGACTTGCATCAGCATCATCTTTATTTTATACATTTTCTCTTCTGCCCTGACTGACAATATAACAGTCTAGGGAGTTATACTGCATTCTCCAAAATACAATACCATAAGGCACGGTTTTTAGAATCACATGTACTGATAACTGATGTACTGATTTATTCATATGTTAGCAAGATAACTGGAATATGATAGCAGGCAACTTACTTATATTTACATCTGTATTTTTTATGTGGATAATCCCAATCCTGACACATACTGTACAGCCACATGATGCAAGCAAATGTAAACTCTTTCGGGGCCCTGAAATATAGTTAGGTACCTAATTTATTGAGAAAACTTAAATTTATAGCAATGGCAGTGAAAGAGTCACAGAGAAGAAGCGGGAAATGAATGTTTACTTCTGTCTGTGGTTAAGAAGTTGGTGGGTTTTTATTGCTTTTTGTATCGTGTCTGTTTGTGGTGCGGCTGTTTGTGTTGTCTTTGACCCACGAGAGAGAGTGACATTGACCATGAACAAACCAATGAAAAGGTATTATTGTGTTCTTGTTGTTTTTTTTTAGGTATAATTTCAACACACAAAGGACAAGATGCTAACTCCGCCTCTGACTATAACCTTCACAACATTTTACACAACTGTTGGACAAATCTGTGACTTGTTACAAATTAGTGTTGCGTCAGGTTGAATAACTGCTTCCTATAACAAATAAAGCTATCGCCTCAATCTCTGCTGTGTTGTTATTGTCAGCTACAGAAAGCTCTTTTATTCTTTCTCCTATCCAACTAGGGCATGTATGATAAACAAGCTCAATGCCAACTCCCTCACAGATCGAGCTATCCTGAGGAGCATGCTGACCCTTGAAACACCGACCACAGCCTGAACTGATTGGACTCATATGTCTATATGACACCTCATGAAAGGGGGCTGTGCTTAGAGATACATCGCTGCGGTTTGCAGAGGTCCAGGAGGCCAATTCCCACAGTACTTCACTCTGCCATCTCGGACATCACCATGGGAACCAGTGAAACTCTGGAAAATATATACCATTAATTAATGCCTGCAACATCTTTCATTTAGAAAGCATACTTTTTTTCTAGGTGATATATTAGTCTAAAATATAAAGACTGAGAAGAGACTACTTATATAGTAGTATAGGCTACTTATTGAAGAGAAGCCAAAACCACTGGATTGCCACCACCACCTCCACCTCCACACCTCTGCCTCTGGGTCTCCTGCCACGCGGTGATTCATGAGTGGCTCATAGACTGAAGGGGGGAAGTTCAAGTCTGCCTTAATCCAAACACTGAGGAAATAGAACAGGGAAAGCTGGGCAGAAAGAAAAACAGTGAAATAAGTTAGAGACGCAGAATGCGAACACAGGAAACAGCTTTAAAAGGATGCAGGTGAATGACTAGGTTTTTTTTAGTTATTTCTGGGAAGAGAGTTGCAAAAATGCAGTTTACTTTCAGAGAATAATTCAATTTCCATTCATGTTAGCAAGAATGCCTCTTTCTTTTTAACATGATCTCGTGCTTTTAAAAGTATACCAACTCTCATGATTCAGTGTAAGTTTGAGACTATGCAGTTAAGCTTGTGAATTTTGTTCTTAAACAATACATTTTTTAGACTTGAACTTTAAAAACATTGTTCATCGAAATATTTAATTACTATTATTTCAGGATATAAGTTTTAATTTAAAAAAATACATATTTATATTTCTTGAAGTCTCTTGGTGGTCCATGGGCTGGATCTCACACTCTCGTTGTGAACCAGGGCCCAGGTTTGATTCCCAGGCAGAGAGCTAACACAACCACTGAAGAGCTAATGCTCAGTGCCGGACCAAAGCCCAAATAAAATGGGAGGGTTTTGTCAGAAGGGTATCCGGTGTAAGACCCGAGCTAAATCAAACATACAGACCAGAAGATCTGCTGTCGCAACCCTGAACATGGATCAGTTGAAAAAACAACATTTATTTCTATTCTTTAAAGATGCTTTGTGAATTAAATTTAAATAAATTGAATTATGTCAAGCAATTTTTTTTTTGCAAAGTTATGTTACTTCATATGCTATGCTACTTATTATACTCAAATTTTACATTACCCCTAAAACCCCCCACCCCTCTCTCTCTCTCTCTCTCTCTCTCTCTCTCTCTCTCTCTCTCTCTCTCTCTCTCTCTCTCTCTCTCTCTCTTTTATTTTTCAAATTTATGGAAACTTGTATATCTAACATGCCCCAGGACAATTTGAGTGAACAGTTATCAGTTAATAAGGGCCAAGTACTAATGGTTAAACCCTTCCAGAGCGACATTTAGATTATGAATATTTGCTGGAGGGAGGATTTGGGCGCTGTGGTTAAACATTCCCCTTATGCACAGAAGCACTGAATTTTTAACATTACGAGACCTAAATTAGAAAACTGCCTACTCCACACTTTATGGGCATGTAGAAAAGTCTCATTTGCTTACACTAAGTTAGTAGCTCTCTGGTAGGAGTGTAAATTGATTGCTTTGGGCTGACGGACATATGGGATACAGCTCCCAATTAATTCCCATAGAGATCATAATGAGAAGACCTGGGAGAAAAGCAGGGACAAATTATTAATGAAAATATCATCTGTATGAAGCTCTTCAGCAGAAAAAAAAAAAAAAACGCTCCTTCCCTGAAGCGTTCTCCGATTAATTAACAACATAACAAATGGCCAGATGAATCACAACAAGACCTGGTGTGTGTGTGTGTGTGTGTTACACACACCAGGTCTTGTTGTGTTTGTGGATGTGTGTGGATGTTTTGTCTGAGTTTCTGGTGTCGTCTGAAACACAAGCTTAAATAAACAGACTAGAATTTTACCTCAGAGTCAAGATTAATGTGTTAAAACATATATTTGTACTGGATCTGGCTGAGCCTCCTTGAGTATTCACCGACCGAGTGTTTCAACTGTGTTCTTTCTCAGAGATACTGACATGAAATAAAGACATGCAGCATCTAAATGGATGCCCAGGGATCTTCTCTCTCTAAAGTATAGAAAAAATGTTTGGCCGTGGTCCTAGCTCGCTCTGTTTTTCGGCATTCTGCCTTTTTTTTTTATCCTGAGACCGATGATTTACTCTGTTATAGCAATATTTAGCATTCCACATCATTTCATTTACATTTATGGCAATTGGCAGATGCTCTTTTCTTATTCACAACAACTTAAATTTAACTTTTTTATACAGCTGAACAATTGAACGTTAAGAGCCTTGCTCAGGGGCCCAGAAGTGGCAGCTTGGTGGTCCTGGGATTCGAACTCACAACATTCTGATTAGTAATTCTTAATCAGGCTACCACATCCCTAATGGGTAGTGGTAAAGGTGTTGGATTACTGATCGGAAGGTCATTGGTTTGAATCCCTGGTCGCCTGGCCCTTAACTCTCAATTGCTCAGGTGTATAAATTGAAATAAAAATGTAAGTCGCTCTGGATAAGAGTGTCTGCTAAATGCTGTAAATGCAGAAAGCAATATCTAGTTATTTCACAGTAAATCGCAGTACATATTAAATACATTATATGCTAGAAAATGAGTAAAGTATTTGAATGTAATAATGCATCAGACCCTAATATTTAAAAGCTGAAACATTGAGTGTGAAGGCCATAGATGTTCATTTATATCACTTTTGTAATCAACAATTATCTGATGAACAGACTATTCAGTGTATTTTAATGATCAGACATGATGAACAGACCATTCAGTGTGCTTTTAGTCATAAAGTAAATACATGAATTACAGTACTGAATTATAGCACTTCTGTAGTTCAGGGTTTAAGTCCATTGTGTGTGTGTGTTTTTTTTTTTTATATATATAGCTTGAGGGAATAATTTATGCTGAAGTCTTTTTATATTTCATGTCATATTTGATCTGTGATTTGGAAGCATTGTAGCACAACAGTCATTAAAACAATACAGTTAAGCAGTGGCAGCGCTTTTATTAACACGGGGGCTTGTATATTATTATAACCTATAAGCAGTTATGAAAATATAAAGCATATCAGTGGAAAGATTATAGAAAATGATTGTAGCTTATGATGTGACAGAAATACCTGGAGACAGCCCTGTTTCCCTGTCAACATACTTAATGCACTCCATTTTTTATTTCCGCACTTTAGGTGTGTCTGTGAAAACAACAGAGGAATAAATTTGGAATAATTGCAGCCAAAGTGCCTGTTATACTCAACACTGGCTTCGGGGGAACGAGAAGGCATCTTCTACATTTTTCTTCTCTTTTTTTCTTTCTCCTGCTCGTCTCTTGGCTCTGGATCCCTTGTCACTTTGCAGCAGAAGTATTGCCTGTTTAAAACAGCAGTAATTAAATCTCTCTACTCTCATTAAATATACAGCTGTCTGCGGCGGAGCACCCGGACTCCTCTAAGTGAATGAAAATTTCCATTTCATGGTGAGCTCTAAGGGAACAGGAGCGAAGAGTCTGTCTGGCACGAACTGGTGTCCCGTGCTGCATGAAAAATACTGCATCCTTATAATAATTGTGCTTTTGGTTCCACAAGAGCAACGTATAGAAAAGGCAGTGGCATTATATAACTCATGTATTACGTACAGGTACAGTTACATGGCTGCTCAGTGGAAGGAAAAGTTATCGGCATCATTTTTCACGTTAATCGAAAGAAAAGCAGCAGCGACTTCTTAATACCAACTTTTTGTGAATCTGAATGGTCGTGCAGTATCTCTGAGATAAAAGCACACAAAAGGTAAAGTAAGGTTAATCACAAACTTAATGAAGTTTCTCTTCCAATTGTTCTTTTGCAGTGGAACATCATTATGCTGATTCACAGGATTTCTACAGTAGGATTATTATTCACATGGAATTAAAAGAAATTGTCTAGGAAGGAGAAGGCTGTGAATCTAACAGTGAAGCTGAACAAATGTGATTAATTCTGAAGAGTTATAGCCATGGGCAAGGTCAGGATGTATGCAGGCCCTGATTCAATGACACAATTCAGTCCTAATGCACCTCCAACCTTTCCATCACAGAGAGAGAAGAGCTGCTAATGCATGATTTAAACCTAGGTATAGGAAACGTTCTTCAATTAATTCCAAAACACTTTATTTTCTAGGTAGTTGAGAAAACCAAAAGGTCACACTGAAAAATATTTTTGCACCTTTTATGCATTGTTTAAATACAGAACCTCACATTGGTTTTGCACTGATTACATGTTTACCAAAATGCTTCTCATTAACAAATGATGAAAGAAAAAAGTACCAAAAAAAAAAAACCTCCTTACTTCCTTGTTTTTATATTTCATAATTTGCCCTCAAATTGTTGTCTTGCTATTCCTGTTTATGACTTTGCTTCATCAATCTCTTATTTATTTATTTATTTATTTATTTATTTATTTATTTATTTATTTATTTATTTATTTATTCATTTATTCATTTATTTATTTATCGTGCATCATTTATCATGCATGTTTCATAAGCTTCCTTTTTTAATTGATTCATTACTTTTCTACCGCTTATCCGAACTTCTCGAATCACGGGGAGCCTGTGCCTATCTCAGGCATCATCGGGAATCAAGGCAGGATACACCCTGGATGGAATGCCAACCCATCACGGGGCACACACACTCTCATTCACTCACACAATCACACACTACGGACAATTTTCCAGAGATGCCAATCAACCTACCATGCATGTCTTTGGACCGGGGGAGGAAACCGGAGTACCCTGAGTACCCGGAGAACATGCAAACTCCACACACAAGGTGGAGGCGGGAATCGAACCCCCAACTCTGGAGGTGTGAGGCGAACATGCTAACCACTAAGCCACCGTGCCCCCCATTTTTTATTATAATGAATTAAATTTTTTTTTCATCAACAGTAATCTACAACAGTGATCTAAAATCTACAACAGTGATCTAAAAATAATTCTAAAAAAATAATTCTAAATTCCACTGGACGTTAGATAAATATATTTACACTGCACAGAGACATGAATTTGATAACAAATTATTAGTTAGACTCAGGCAATTACTCTGAAATTATAGTATAGTATAGTATAGTATAGTATAGTATAGTATAGTGTCATTTAATTTAATATACTAATGTAGATAAGCCAGGTGTACTTTTTCATGACATAATGCAACAATTATTATATTATAATATCATCAAATGCATTTCCCTCTTATTTTACAGCAAATGACTCAAAGGCATCCAAATTACAGAGTCATACCATGTTATTAAGAAACAACAAAGCCAAGAAGGAAGACCTTGTGGGATACATTTTTAAGGGCTTACCACAGAGACCTTCAGTCCCGTAACATCACTCACTGTTATTGACAGATGGAGGGAATTCAAAAGAAGAACACAAATGATGGATGTAACACATCTCTAAGGTGTGGTCAAAACACATACACACAAATCACACTCCAACACAACAGAGCAAAATGGTTGTCAATACAATCAACGTCAAGTTCTCAGCAGCAGATCTCAAGAGTTTTAAACTCATTCAATGCGTAAACATGAATTTTTATAAAAGATACATCACTGATGCAGGAAGAGATTTGTATAAATTAGAAGGAACACTGACGGTGTGGTTGGATTGTGTAAATAATTTTGTAAAACCTTTCTGGATGTCAGGTCATTCAAGAAAGGAAAAAAAAAAAAGAATCCATGCAATCTAACTGCGAAATAGTTTTAGTTTCTGACCAAACAATAGCTTTTTATGGAGCTAAGCCACTAATCTGAAAGATCTCACAGTTAGATGATGAATAAAATAATAAGAAGTGACATGTTTCCCTGAAGTAAACCAGTACACTTCTGGGATTTGTGACTTTTAAGGCAAATACTGCAGGAATGTATTGAGATTCAAGGAAAAACATTGCTATATATAGGGGAAAGTCTGAGTGGGAGCCAAAGTGTAGGACTTTTCAAATTAATCCTCACTGCTCAAGAAGTGTGGAAATCTATTTCCTCAGGCTGTCCCTCATACCATCAACTCTCAGGAGTCTATCTGTCATTCAACCATGCTGCTGTATTTTTTTATTTATTTTTTTTCTTCCCTGAGTACCATTTCTTCTTCTTATTTTATTTTTTTATTTTTTATTTTTTACAAAGTTTGGTGGAAGTCATTCAACAATTTAACAAATTAATTAAATTATCTCAAAGTGGAAGTGCTGTTTCTTCACTGATTGCTTGTCCTTTCGTTCATAAACAAATAAATAAACAAATAAAATCTCAGTGTACAGAAAAATGCCATGAATCATGTTTGATGCATTTAGATATTTTAATCTTTGCTAAAGGTTTTTCAGAGTTATGATTTTAGGAGCAAAAATAAAGAAAACAAAAACATTTGCTAACCACAATGAACCATCTTAGGCAACAGTATATATATATATAGCATTTATTTATTTAGAAGGTTTTTTTGCTACATAAATGTGTTCAGGCAACAAAGACAAACAATGATCTGTTACTACCTCATGTCGTCACTTAACTACATTACCCATCAACCCCTGCATGTCACATGACCTAGCCACATGTGTTAAGCACCCACACCTGTTTTCGGTCCTCTATCTTAAGGTGAGTCCCAAATCACACACTTTTTTCAATTCAGTTTTTTATTTGTATAGTGTTTTAACAATTCACTTTGTCTCAAAGCAGTGTTACAGAAGTATAGGAACAGAAGAAAAAAAAATGTAAAAAGGAAATAAAAATAAGAAAATAAGAAAATAAATAAATAAATAAATAAATAAATAAATAAATAAATAAATTTAAAGTTTAAAATTAAGTTACTATTTATCTCCAACATCTATCTCTAATGAGTAAGCCTGAGGTGATGGTGGTGAGGAAAACTCCCTAAGATGATAAGAGGAAGAAACCCTGAGAGAAACCAGCTTCATTTGCATGACACTGGACAGGAAATAATATAAATGCTCCTGAGAAACTAATGGGTCAGCGCAAACTCTGAATTCACCACAGACTCAACACTAATTCTTTCCTGCCGAAGCCTTCAACTGAAAGTTCAATACTATTCCTAATAGTACAATACTACTAACACTGACAGCCCTTTATGTTCACATGGCCACTGAAGATAAAAGAAAGGATGAATGTTTGACTTCTTTTAGTCTGCCTTAAATGAAGCGGTGCTACAACTTCATACAGAATAAATTATTTTTACAGTAAATGTTTAGCACTTGTTCCAAACAGATCCCAAATAATGCTGCTACCTGACAGGAACCTGACAGTGTAAAAAAATAAGCTGCTGCATAAAACAAGCTTTGCTCTCAGTTAAATGCGAGGCTCTCTCTGTGTGCGTGAGTGTGTGTGTGTGTGTGTGTGTGTGTGTGTGTGTGTGTGTGTGTGTGTGTGTGTGTGTGTGTGTGTGTGTGTGTGTGTGTGAACACATTTTTAAATACATAAGATTTTCACAAATAATTCATTACTAATGAACAGATTTCATTAAATGTCCTTGTTCAACGTTTCTGCAACTTTCCTATTAAAAGTAAAAATAAAATTAAAATAATTTATGCTGAAGTGTACAATGTTGAATAAGTTTTAAACCCACAAGAAAGTATTAAAGTCACCTAAAGAGCAGATTTACACCTTTACCTGTATTAAACATGCCAGAATTATACTGATTATGCAGTCTGAAAAATGCCATCTTGCCCTCCTGCCCTCCATCTTTAATTGCTATGGGGATAATTAACTAGTAAACAAGCTCACAGCTCTCAAAGTTAGACACAAGTTAAATTTTTAGTCTCTTTGTCAGGATTGTCAACTGTTAAACAAATCATTAATATGTGAAAACCATTTTGTTTACTGCAAATATTAATAGCTAAGTCAGCTAGGAAGCTTGGTACCTTCTTGGAAACTAGCTAGCATTTGACATGATTGGGATTTCAAACCGTTTTGTCTTGCGCTGTAAAATTCATTCTTTATCATCTCCAGGGTTGTGATGAACACCCGAGTTCATGCTCATTGTTATTCTTGTCCATCACAGGGCGCAATGTATACAACGTACACAATTTCTCACACTGATTCACATCTTGTGACAATTCATCAGACCCAATTTAACTATATGTATGTTTCTTTAGACAATAAGAGGAAACCGTGTAGAAACCTAAAAATAACAAGGAACAACACGTCAAAGGTAGTGCTACATGCTACACCATCATGCCACCCACATTAAGCCAAATATGTTAAAATATAGCACAACAAACGGTTTTGTTTATAACTAATATTAATGAAAAGTCAGTTATGTAAATACTATGACTGAAAGTTTCAGGGTTCCATATAATCTTTTCATCATAAATATGTTATTTATTTTATATATCAGCCATTGGGAGTATGTAAGATGTTAGTTTGGCCTGTTTTGTCGGTTTCTTCTCTACAACATTTGAAGGATTCGGCCATTTTTGTCCACACAGACTGCTCAGGTACGTGTTCAGTCTCTTGTCATTTCTAGACTGGATTACTGCAATGCACTGCTGGCAGGTCTACCTATGAACGCAATCCGTCCTCTGCAAATGATCCAAAATGCAGCTGCCCGGCTTGTTTTCAACCTGCCAAAGTTCTTGCATACCACCCCGCTGCTGCGATCCCTCCACTGGCTTCAGGTAGCTGCACGCATCAGATTCAAAACACTGATGCTGGCCTACAAAGCCAAAAATGGACCAGCTCCCTCTTACCTCAAAGCCCTCATCATTCCTCGCAATGCACCCCGCAACCTCCGATCTACCAGCACTGCTCGACTGGTTCCACCATCTCTCAGGGTAAGAGGCAAGTATACTACAAGACTCTTCTCTGTTCTGGCACCAAGGTGGTGGAACAAACTTCCCTTAGAGGTCCGGACAGCTGAGTCACTGGCTATTTTCAAGCGGCGTTTGAAGACCTACTTATTCAAGAAACACTTCAACTAGCACTTCTTTCCTTATCTTTTGCAAAAAAAAAAACAAAAAAAAAAAACCCTTTGACACTTTTTCATTGTAACTTTGAACAAATGTTTTAAACTCATGGTATCTTAAGTATGTAACCTAGTGAGCCAGCATTAATGTATTCAATGTTAGAGATTTAAGCACTTACAGTATGTATGTCGCTCTGGATAAGGGCGTCTGCCTAATGCTGTAAATGTAAATGTAATTGTTTTGCTCATACATACTGTAGGTCTTGATTTTTAATGAAAAACTTCAATTAAGCAAAGGACAAAACAAACCACACTAAAATTCCACAGGCTACAAGCTATTCCTATTTTACTATTTCAGAAAATAAATCAGTGCAAAATTATAAATCTGTGCATCATATTACACCATTTAAGTAAATACTAAATTTCAGAATGCATTCAAGTAAGTGGAGAACCTGGCAAGCTGACATTCAGGAACATGTCCATCAACAGAGGTGTCCTTATAGCTCAATGAGCAGCCTTCCTTAGAAAGGAGGATGTTATGTCTACAGCAGTGTCTAAGAAGTATTTCCAGGCTGATAAACCTCACCCTGGGAGGTGAACTACCAGGTTCAACTCAGAGCATCCTTTGCATCTGAAAAAGTTTATGATTTGGTGTCACACTAAACTAGCTAAGTAGAATAGATAGTGACGTTCATCCCATTGCACTGGATATGCTTTTGGGGTGGATTTCACTATGCGTTACTTAGTTTTAATAGGCAACAACAATGAATGCAGGAGTGGGCAGGAAGTGAGATTAAACTCTTTTTACCAGAGGAAATTTGACCAAATGTAATTTGTCCCTATTTCATTGTGTCCACGTTCAGCATTGAACGTTATTTATCATGACCCAATACACAGTGGTGGTTAACATGAAGCTCATATGAAAGTAAACAATCTTTAAGAATTTAAGAGAGTAGATTTTCTGTTTTTCTGTTTTTAACTAGCCTATTAAAGTCAAAACAAAATTGCAAACAACCCAAAATGGTTAGTTTTATTACTATATTACTATCTTCAAAGTAAATGGTGATATCAAACCCATGTCTGCTCTCTGAGATGCCCAAAGTGCTTGTTAATAAGAAAACACACATCTCACACTGAAAGGCAACAAAGTTCTGACTCATTTTATATCAGACTCGCAGCCAGAAAATCATTCATTTGTTTATGCTGATTGAAAACTGTGTTATAAGTTGATTCCTTACAGTGTGCTGATAAAAGGGTTAAAAAAAACGTACACTCTTTTAACATGAACGTGATAAAGGAAACCAAATTTTCTCCCAAGCCAAAAACACATAGAAGTGTAAACTAGGCTCCGTCACTCTGTCTGTCTCACTAACACACCTTTCTGAGGTAGGTGTGTGTTCTTTCATGTGATGTGGTGAACAAGGTGCCATGCAGGCTCACACAGGCCTATTCATTATGTGTTTCATCATGTCTACGCCCTGCCCCCATATACACAGTTCGGAGTCTTCTGAACTCCGGTGCATCCCAAACATCGTCCCCCGTCTAAACAGATTAGCCACGAGCAATAGCGGAGCCGGAATTAAGAAGATGATGAGGTATCAGCGATTGCACCCAACTGGTTGCCATCACAATGTTTATCACACTATGACTAGATATAATTGCTCAATTGGGATCTTTCTGAAGCTCCTGATGTAATGAAAACCTATAATAATTGTAATAAAATAATTGCAGTGTCTGTGTGATTAGTTTCATCTAGCCTTAATGATGGTGTCCTTTGATGATTCTGCTAAAATTGTAGGTTTTTTTCCAGACAAAACCAGCCACAGGAAGTCTAAAAAAGGAAATTTAAAAGCCTATGAGATACAGGGAACGTGTAAACGATCAACCTCTTATCTCCTTCTTAGGTGGCTTCAGTTTGGAACTAAAAGCAGGCGCCAGGTGTTTATAAAAGAAGCAAAAAGAGAAGAATGCGACTCAGCAGGGTGATATTTCCCGTCCCTGAGCTTTGAGTGAGGCACCTTAACGTTCTCATTATGGTTATGAGGGGGAAAAACAGCCATAACAAAATCTGGCACACACGCTTTGATGGTCCAACTGTCTGCCGTCGTCAGATGTTTAAGTCTTTGAAGCGTCTAATGCGAATCTAACTATTGCTAAACTACCAAAATGCAGCGTGAAGAATATTATGTCATGCAATCAACAGCGCTGATTTGTCTGGAGAAACTATACATTAAAACTCTGTTAGGAATATTTGTTAGGTCATGCAAAATTAAAGAGGCGTTACATCATTCAGAAGTGTTGAGTGGTGCGATGTGTGCTCTGTTTTTGGAATGTCACAGGAGCTTGATCTGTTGTAACTGGAAATCAGCCTTCTAACCTCTGCTTCGATTCATTTAACCTCGTAGGCATTACTTCACTCACAGCACTGGACCTTTCAGCACCTTCTGAAAGGATTAATAGGGTTTTTACTTGGTCACTCGGTTTCTTCCCTCCATCTGTGAGAACGCTTAAAAAATACAAGGCCAGGGTAATGGCAAGAACGCGTGAGTAGAAGAACTTAAAAAAATGCTTAAAAAAAGTTATCCAAACAAAAGTCTATATATCCTTGTCCCATCTGTGCTTCTAGTGTGTT
This sequence comes from Tachysurus fulvidraco, assembly GCF_022655615.1. Lineage (NCBI taxonomy): Eukaryota > Metazoa > Chordata > Actinopteri > Siluriformes > Bagridae > Tachysurus > Tachysurus fulvidraco. Next base: position 6,948,815 of record NC_062520.1, on the reverse strand, counting down.
TCTGCATCATTCAGCTCCAGCCTTACAATAACATTGGAAGCCTCTGGGTTATTTTCAGCTTTCCCAGATTTTCCGTGCACGAGAACGTTACAACTTTCCTTCGTTTTATTCTCCGTCATGTCTTTCGATTTTTTTGTTCTAGCATACACTGTTATCACAGCAGTGTCAGATTTGTAAAAGTGTACTGTACATATTAAAGTAGATAGTACTATATGATATTGCAAGACTAGTTTTCTCCCTGTCCCAGATGTAAGATAGAACCGGTGATAGAAGTCTTGGTTTCAGGCTGTTTGCTTTGCCAGTGCAGGAACTGTCCAGAAACTGTAAATGTAAATCTGCAGACTAAAACGGCTTGTTACTGGTTTGATCCACCAGTTCTGAACTTCTTTTCAACCATTTATAAATGGAGCGGCCCAAAGATGACAGTAAATGTAGTGTATTCATGCAAAGATGACAGCAGCCTGGTCTCTGATTGCACTGACTGGAAATGGGGAAAATAGATGATCCATTTAGAAAGTGAATAGAAGTAGAAATGTGAGCTTTGCACCTTGTCAAAGCATCATCGCCCAGGTGCTTCAACAAAAGCTTCAGCAGATCCGTGCAGTGACCTGGAAAGCAGGTCTGTTAAAATGTCAATTTAAATTCCCTTTAACAAGGCATTCTGCAAACAAAGAGAAAACAGGGTTGTCTGGGAAAAACGTGACGTTACAAGAACCTTGTGTTTTGTGAGTTTGTTCTTAAAACTGGGATGGACAGGTAGCAAACGTCGAACTGCAAAAGAAGTCAAGTCCAATTTATTTACAATTCTTACAGCTGGGCATCTCAATGTGCTTCCCAATGACAAAGCAATGGCTAGAAATAATAATGTGGGCTGTGGGATGCGGTAGCTTAGTCTATTGATTGGAAGGTTGGAAGTTCAAATTCCACGTCTGCCAAGCTGCCACGGCTGGGCCCTTCAAAAGGCCCCTAATCCTCAATTGCTCAGTTGTATAAAATGACATAAAAATGTAAGTTGCTCTGGATGAGAGTGTCTGCCAAATGCTGACAGTCTGGGGGCAGTCGTGGCCTAATGGTTAGAGAGTCTGACTCGTAACCCGAAGGTTGTGGGTTCGAGTCTCGGGCCGGCACCAAACCCCCCAACTGCTCCCCGGGGGCTGCAGCATAAATGGCTGCCCACTGCTCTGGGTGTGTGTTCACGGTGTGTGTTCACGGTGTGTGTTCACGGTGTGTGTTCACGGTGTGTGTTCACGGTGTGTGTTCACGGTGTGTGTTCACGGTGTGTGTTCACGGTGTGTGTTCACGGTGTGTGTGTACTTTGGATGGGTTAAATGCAGAGAACAAATTCTGAGTATGGGTCACCGTACTTAGCCGTATGTCACATCACTATATGTGAATAATAAAATAAAACTAAAGAAAAACATAATACGCTTAATAAAACAATCAGTATGATAAATTGTAAGATGATATAATAAGGTGGAATGGAATTCATTCATCTCAGGCGTCATCGGGCATCAGGGCAGGATCATCTGGCATCGGGCAACCCATCGCAGGGCACACACACACACACACACTCTAATTCACTCACACAATCACACACTACGGACAATTTTCAAGAGATGCCAATCAACCTACCATGCATGTCTTTGGACCGGGGGAGGAAACCGGAGTACCCGGAGGAAACCCCCGAGGCACGGGGAGAACATGCAAACTCCACACACACACAAGGCGGATGCGGGAATCGAACCCCCAACCCTGGAGGTGTGAGGTGAATGAACGTGCTAACCACTAAGCCACCGTGCCCCCAGGAATTAATTCAATTCAATTGAATTTAATTTAAGTTTATTTGTATAGCAATTTTTACAATTGACATTGTCTCTAAGCACCTTTACAAAACAAAAACATACAACTATGTTAGTACATAGTACGAAATTAGTGTGTGGTAGAAAGAAAATACACAATAAAATACAAGATAAAGTGAATAACACTTTGACCGACTCATAGAAGTCAATTATGTGTGTTTTTTTACTGATTTACAGCATTTGGCACATGTCCTTATCCAGAGCCCCTCAAATGTGTCTTATTTATACAAATGAGCTCAGTTAAGGTTTAAAGAACTTGGTCAAGGGCCTGACAGTGGCATTCTGGTGGTCCCGGGATTTGAACTCATAACATTCAGACCAATAATCCAGTGGTAAAACTTTACTTTCAAATCCAATGATTTACTTCAAAGGTGTCACCCATTTTTACATAAAACCCAAAGCAAGACAGTTTTTTAATTAAAATAATACATGCCTATGTTTCTAGCCTAAGCCTAAACTGGAGCCTTAACTTGACCACATCCTCTGTATTTTTAGCCTACTGTGCAATCTAGATCTAACCACACTGTTTTCCTGCACTGGGTGTGAATTTCTTTTAGCAAGCAAAAACATGTATGCTGTACACAGCTTTAAAATATAACAAACATCACATTGTTTTTTTAATGACATATGATCAGTGAGATATTAATCTGTAATGACCGACAGTTCGATATATACCGACCTTTTAGAAGCCCCGCCCGCTGTCATTAGGTTCATGTTAGTTGAAATTCGAATCGTAATTCGATTAGTAGACTTGATTTTCCAGAGAGAGTTGCGTCAACGAAAAAGAACAGCAATAACAATGTACCCTATATTTGTATTAGCTTCCTTTAGACAAGTATATGATTATCAGTCGACTATATTTGTCAGAAATGCCAGTGAAAATATTGCCTACTACTTATTTTAATGAGCATAATAGTGAGCCAAATGTTCTTCGCTCTCCTGCACTAGTCATAAAATAGCATTGTCACCTACTGAGATAGAAACTGGAGTGTGATTCTGTCCTTGTAGTTAAGTTTTTGTGTATTCTTAAAAAATTAAAAGAAGTATTTAACAGTGACTTTTGGTGTTCTGGTATCTTCCAGTGGTTTCTGTGTAGTTTCTTGTCTTCTAAAATAAAAGAGATGGGCTTGGAAACCCATTAACCAAGCACTCCTTGTTGGGCTACCACTGATTGCATAGGAAGATGGAGCTCATGATACAAAAGTAAACTAACACACTGAAAGGTCAGTCCCTCTTTCATACCAGGGAATTTTGACATTCCCTCTCCTTTCTCTTTAAACTGGCTGAAGAAAGAGAAATCTTATTTTTTTGACAGAACTGAGATTTACCGGATCAAGACAGGAGCAGCTTTCCATAATTTCCTCATCTGTATTTACCAAACCTTCCTGAAGAAATCATTAAGCAGATGGATATGGACGTTTCTCCCTAAACACATGTTCATACAGCATCTCACTCCATCCCCTCTCTTTTTCCTCTGGTGGATGGCCAGCTGGTCTGGAATAGGCCAGATTGTTGGTACGGAGAGGTGACATGCCAGGATCAAGGTTGTGCCTTCCTCTGAGGTGTGTTGCAGTAAATTTGGTCCAGTGAATGAAATTACTTGGCCAAGCGAACCATGCTGAAGCCCCCTACTCAGAAATAAGCCAGAGAAGCCTAGAAGGAGACTCTGTTCAAATATACAGAGCTTGCTGTGAAGCGGTATGGGAGATTAACGGAGCATTAAAACTGATCCGTTTCCTGTATAAACAGGCAGCTGGTCAGATAGATTTTTTTTTAAGTGTGTAAAAAAGTGAGAGGTTGTGTTAGTGGTTTTCCTTTGCATAGCTCCAGTCAGTGAGACTGAGCCAGCCAGAGACCACAGTCACATTAAGCAAAGTGAAACAGCATTTCCTAACGGTGTTGGACAAACACACATTTCAAGAGCAAGCATGAATAGATGTGCTTTAAAAAAAAAAAAAAAAACCCTCAGGTCATATTCAGGGTTTTATTTATTCTGAATATCTGAATTCATCCTGAGCTTTGATTTCTGTTAAAGTGGATGTTTTCGTGATCTCCGTCTTTATGTGGTTTTCATCCAAGTTCTCGAGTTTCCTCTTACATTGCATAAACATGCCTGTAGGTGGATTAATCATTTTTAAATTGTACCGCATGGATATGTGTGTGCATAGAGTCGTTATGCGGTGGCACTATCAGTATCTGTATACAGTATGTAAATATTCATATCTTTATCTTTATTAACCTGAAGTGGAAAATCTTTTAAATATTATTAAATATAAATCCTACAGTGATTCCCCTGGAAGCACCGGAAGATAAAAACATTCAGAATCTGAAATTACACCCATGTCAGCATGGTGTGAATTCTGGCTTTCAGCTAAATCTCTCAAGATGTTTGCTGGACTTTATTATTTATTTGTTTTTAATCCCACTTACACACTTAGTATTTTGTTTGTACATGCTGTTGATATTTTTGCCATCAAATTTAGTTCTCAAAATATAAAGCTACACTACATAAAGGACGAATAAATGTTGCTATAAATACATTATATGAATCGAGTATGAATCCGTACTTTACCGCTTCTTCGTGTCTCTCATGAAAGTAAACACCTCCCACCTGTTTTGTTGTTTCCAGTGGGATTCCAGTCACACACCTCCAGTTTCAACATGTGAATCTTTCTGGGAAAACATTTAATTATTTATTGTTTTTAAATACTGCGCACTGTGTTTTTGCATCTGGATATATTTTCACACCTTTTCAAGGACATCACTATTGTGCATGCTGCACTGTCCATGACATTCCTACACTCAGTTCGTATTCTCACTACACTCCCAGTTTTCCCGGGATATGCTCCCGACCAATGACCCCAACCGGGATAGAAGCAGATTCCCAAGAATGGTGAATGAATGCATATTGCAATTACAAGACCACCTCTTCTGCATTATAAAAGAAATGGTAAAAGATAGGCCTTATGGTACCTCATTGATTATTGTGTTTATTTTAATGCTGCTATATTTATAACTGCTAAACAACAGCTACAAAGAATAATGTGTTTTGATGCTATTAACTTGCATAATTGAATCTTTTCTTTCTACCGATTGTGCTCAGTGGTCGAGAGGATCCGAGCATGTTAAATATTCTTTGTTGATAGCCAGAACGAAGACATCACAGGAAGGACATTTCTGAAAGGAAACTATGGATATGTATCATTACACGCTCCACTTCAAACACTGCTTCATGCTCAATCACACCTTGTTTGAAGCTGCAGTGTTTGATCCAGATGTGTTTGATGCTTTTGGGGTTGAAGGGAGGGTAAGCAAAAGTAGGACCTTGCTTTATTTCAGTTGTAGGTTTCGTTACGTATCACACCAACCCATGGCTAGGGGGATTTACATAAGAGTCTGGACGATAAACAGGAAAAATAAATGTTTATAAGTTGTGGGATTATAAAAAAGGTTTTCTTTAGTGCAAAAGACTTTTATATTGCTGTTTCCAAATACTAGTGTGTTTGCATGTCTGGTGTGTGGAAAAAAATGTGAATGATATGAGATATGAGATGTGAGATGAGAACATGTATGCAAAGGATGATTTGATAATCATATTTTGTCTCACGCATTCTTCGGTGCTGTCCGTACTCAAGATTTAATCCTCAATATCTTTTACAAAAATCCTGGGGATAAGAATTTTTTATTTTTTTTTTTTTAAAGTCCCAAATGTAACGCAGGCCTAGACCGAAAGCACAGAGGTGCTGAGTGCTTTTACTTCACACCTGGGCTGAAGTAAGTCAGACGTAGAGATGATCTCAGCTCAGACAGGCGCATTAAAGATAATGCCACAATGTTCCCTGCAATGTTCCTATGCATGCAAATCTGCTCAGACTTGCCAAACACACAGACATGACAACACAAAGCAGTTCCTCTGTTTGCTGTTAGGTTCTTTAGTTTGGGTTTGACTCACATTGAAGCAGACACTGATAAATAAATTAATGACAGATCTTTCAATTAATCCAGAGGAAAAACATTATTAAACACAGCCATGTTAAAATCTTTTTTTTTCCTGTCTGTGGATTGTAACACAAAGGTATGTAAGTGATGATGATCGTAAATGATGCTAAGTGAGTTTTTTGCTAAAACATATAGGACAAATAAATGCAATATATACATATAAATGGAATAACATGTCATTTCTCTTTCTCCCTATGCGTAAACAAGAAGACCGCATACATTTTTCGGTATAAACACGGTATGTCTGCTATCTATAGCTGTATGTATAAAGAAGCTGTTAAAATAAATGGTTAAATTTGTGAAGTAAATGTGAGCATATTGCGTATTTTGGCAATTCCAGATCCAGATTCTGTCATGAACCTGAAGTGTAAAAAGTTTAAAAGATGGCATAAAGCTGAAAACTAATAACTACTAAGTTAGCACCAATTTATGTTCTACCAAATTCAAAGACTATTAGGGAGCAAGCGATAGAGAAAACAAAGGATGAAGCTTGCCAGGATATATGTTCTAGTTTTCTAGAACAGATCTGGTTCTCATATGGGAAATACAAAGTAGTAATAGGAGAGAGAGAGAGAGAGAGAGAGAGAGAGAGAGAGAGAGAGAGAGAGAGAGAGAGAGAGAGAGAGAGAGAGAATACGTCCACGTATCTTATAATGCCACGTTATTATAACCTCCTAAACTACAGTAGGTTCCTTAGAGTGCTGTCTCACCAATGAATGATTGCACACAAAATCTGGTGAAATACATAAAAATATGTAAATTATGCTGATGAGACCCCCACAATCCATGGCCGTAAGAGCATAAAAAAAAGAAGCGAAAAGCTCCCGAGACCGTAAAATACAGATGGTTTATGGATGGATGCTTTAGTTCCCATCCCAACAATAGAGAAGAGACAAAGAACCAAGCAACATCACTGATCTGACCTCTCATAAATCTCCAGACACTTGAGGAAAAGCTCTTTAGGAGGACCCTCTAGCATTTCAGCTGATAGCCAGTAAGCATTCATTTTCATTGCCATTGAAAAGCAGCTAGTTTTGCTGACCTTCAATGATAATAAACTGTAACTAAATGAATCAGCAGTGCTTTCAAGTATCACCTACCCAAAATAATTATAAAAGGTCCTGATTCATCAAGTAATGGACAGTTCATGCTTTCCAGCATCTGCAAAGACACTTTGTCAACATCATCAAAGAAAAAAAAAGAAAAAAGAAAGACAGCTGTGAAAGTCAACATGGTGACGTAAGCATCACGAGGCGTATAGACGGAGGCTCATTCTGCATAATGGACCTCCATTTGCCCTTAAAAACAGCAGTCCTACATTTCATTGGAAATGTAATACATAAGCAAAGAGCTTTTCCTGTCTTCCAGGCAGGGCTTGCTCTCCACGGCTTCTCAGTCGGCTTCAAAGAGCAGGTATCCCACAATGCCCCAGGGGACCCATGATTGAAAGCTTCGGAGGATGGACTGACTGCCAAAAAATCTTATAAAGAATGTAACAGAAGATACATACATTATTCAGATTAAATTTTAATGCCCGCAGTACATCCACCCACAGGGATGGTGTTGGGGAGAAGGTTATAGAGGAGTTGCTTTGGATGATTTCATGGACCTTGTTGAGGAGTGAAGAATGGCTAGAATAGCGGTGGCATCTTACGTCCAACGAGTACCGTCAAGTTTTCCTTTTAAATATGGAAATCGCGGAGGCGGAGATGAGAGGACGCAGAGACCTCGCTGAGTCCAAAGGTGCTTCAGCACACTTCTGAATGACTTTCTAGTCCCACTGGCCAATAGTGGAAAGAACTTCAGGCTGATTTGAATGGATTTCATTTCTACAGATTAGGTGTGACAACTTCAAATATTAAGGCATAAAAAAGGCTTGAGCGATTTGCCATCCAGCGGGAGGTTTCCAGATGTCAGAGCACCAAACGATTAGCATGGCACACATATTAAGGAAGGAAAAAGTTGCACAGAGAGAGCTGGTCTCCCACTGGCCATAGCGAGGGTGTACTCCAAGTCGCTTTTAATTTGGCTGGAAAATTGGTTTCCTCTGCAGGGCCGCATGACCTCGAAGCTAATCGACTGAACCCATCTCTGTGGCCAAGATATAGTGCATCTCGGACACATTCTTGAGACGTAAATATGACATGAAATCTTTTAGCAATCATGAAACGAAAAACATTTTGTCTGAAATGATTAGGAATAAATTGCCGTACGTCACGGATTAGATGTGCAAGCACTTCTACTATATCCTCAACATTGTCACAGGTGTGGCTGTGCCAAATGAATTTGTCATCACCTTTAGCTTTTTCTCCTCTGGCAGCCTGTCTTATAGTGAGGCCCATCCTCAAAGTGAAGGGCAGCTTCCCTGCTGCTTGGCTCCTCTGTAACCCAGCAGGTCTGAGGATTAAATTTAGGAGTCTTGTCAAAGACTGTCACAGGCCTTAAAGGAAGAGCCTTTCCCCCCTGTTATTATTCCCAGGGGAGATCTGAACCATGGCTCTCTATTAGCAAAGCATGAAGGCAGTGCAGTTGCACTGAGATGGCCCAGTCGTCAAGCTTACTTCCATTTTGGCATTATGGGGCAGGCTTGAAGTCACCAAACTTCCAGTCACTATATAGTGCGAGAAGAGAGATGGCTCATTCAGGAGCCATGCTCATGATAACTTCTTTGGAAAATCTGGTTGATGGTATGTCCATTATTTTTGCAGGATAGTGTCTGAGCTTGGATTAATGGCTGTGTAGGGCTCTTCCAGGTTCCCTAGGTTCCTCCAATCTTCCAAAAACATACCGGGATATTGATCGATGTGAAGTGAAGTGACATACGGCTAAGTACGGTGACCCATACTCAGAATTTGTTCTCTGCATTTAACCCATCCAAAGTGCACACACACGGCAGTGAACACGCACACCGTGAACACACACCCGGTGCAGTGGGCAGCCATTTATGCTGCGGCGCCCGGGGAGCAGTTAGGGGGTTCGGTGCCTTGCTCAAATGTCTAAATTGTCAATAGGTGTAAAAACGGTATGGAAATGATTGTGTGTAATGAACTGGCATCATATCTACAGTGTAATCCTGCTTTTCAAATAGTTTTTCAGATCCAATTTGACCCTAACCAGGAAAAAGCGCTTACGGAAGATGATATCTCTCTACTGTATATCGATGTATCTCTTAAACTTGTGGCTTATGGCTTATATCGGTAAGTCACATTACATGCTCAAATTGCAATGTCCTTATTCATAATGAGTAATTAAACATCGTACATGTACATTCACTTTTTCTGCTGTTTAACAAACAAGAAACGTGTCTCACCCCAGACACGTGCTACCTTTTTTTTTTTCACAATTTCAGCTATAAAATTTGACTTGAATTTCAACCTTTTGTAAATGTTTAACCACATCCATTCACTCCTGCTACCAATATGTCAGTACTTCCTGGATATCATCGCCTTTTGTGTATAGATGGGGTCCCAAAAAATGCATACAAATTTACTCAAGAGTATGTTAATATTGTGCCACAGTTGGTGTACCAGTATCAGGGGCTATTATGATATATTATGTGAACTTTTTATTATAATACAATACATTTTCTTATGTATTTTTTATTAAAACAATGTTTGGATATGATCTATGAAAGAAAAAATCTTCAAAGCTTCACTAAACTCAAAGTATATTATAATAACTTTCCAAACACTCACACAGTACGGTGTTGACTGATATTTCTTCCTTTTAAAGCAACATTTCTGAATATTCACAAATTCATTTAAATAGGCATGTGCCTTGTTATCTTTGACTAGCTGATTGGTGAGATGGTGTTTATTCGTTTTATTTAACTTTAATGGAAGGAGTCTCCAGTGTCAGAGCATTACAAGTTAAAAAAAAAAAAAAAAAGGTAATAGGTCCTTAACAAATTTTAACATTAAATGGAATTAAAATCTGTCATTTATTAAGAAATAAAATTATTTAAGGGGAATAAAACACTTATATGCGGATATGTTGTTATTAAAAAAACTATGCTTCTGCTAACAGCACAAGCATAAGTAGCTTATTCCTTACAAACAAGGCTCCTCTTTAACTCATACATATATAATATACAAAAGATTATCGGCCACCCTTTCGCCATTTTCTATTTCCTCGAATTCTTTCCAGAAACTACAATATTTGATGTAAAATTGCAGCCTAATTTTTGTTGTTATGAATCAAAGCTAAAATTGATTTTAGCCCTAAGGATCTCCTTCAAAATAAAATTCTTCTTATCTTATAAGGAATCCCAGACAGAAAAGGCAGCCAAGTATGTCGTAATTAGCCACAACTTGTCTCCTTCCCCTAACAACATGAATGTACCGGAGGCTCTTGAGACACCGTCAGAGCCCTGAAGTACTTCTCAGCATTTATTGTTAGAACAGGTTATGTATTGATTTTTTTTTTGTTTGTTTGTTCTCTTCAGTGAGTCTCATCACAGACCTCAGTCTTTTCCACACAGTCCCACCATTTTTTAAGCACACATTCAAATAGGATCTAGCCCCCAAAAAATCCTTGGGCCAATGTTTGTGAACAGGGTTAATGAATCGCCAATCAGTGTTTACCACAAACACAGGGCTGCCAGCCGTTGTGGTGAAGCCTTGAAGTTTGCCGCCATGGGGTCTTAAGCGGGCTTAGATGTACACAATAGAGCTGATTGGAATGGCAAACATCATCTGCTGGCATGCGTTACAGGAAGTCAGGTTAGAGGAAAAACATCATCGTTCCTTAAAGTGAATCATGAAACAAAAATGTGATTTAAAAAAAAAACAACAAATAAATAAATAAGATTGGGTCCAATTGAGATTAGCAATCTCTTTGGAATTTAACACTTGTATCCTGTTTAGACTTCTGGGATCTCACGAAACAGCACAAATTATCATTGTTTTTCCTGCTTGGATTTTGCTTTGATGACGTCTTCAAGTTTGAGGCCTCAACAATCTCAGATATAAACTTTATAATTGAATGCTGTTGTTTGGATGTTACAAATTGCAAATGTATACGTTATATATAAAACTATAAATATTATATTATTATATTATATTATATATAGTATATGTTATTCTTTTAACCCATAAAACATAAACCACATACAAATTTAAAATCTATATTTTAAATGTAAAATTAAATTTTCTGGTCCTTTACAAAAAAAAGGGGGGGTTTTGTCTACTAGGTTTTATTAAGTTTTATTAGGTTTTATTGTCTATTAGGTTTTACTTCAGATGAACCTCATATTATTAATACAATATATGTTTACATCATTATACAAATCATGATGGAAAGTCACTGAAAAAATAAACAACACAAGAATTAAAGCTATGGATCAATTTTAGCAATAATAGAATTGATCAGCAGATTTATCTGTAGCAGTAAAAATATAGAGTCACTTTGATTCCACTTTTAGTTTTCAGTCATTTCGGTTATTTATAGTATAAACACAGATTTAAAAAAAAACATTGACATGCTAGTTTGATGCAAATACAACATCTTTTAACAATCCATAACCTGCAGGTACCAGGTTAAATATCAGGTTCATTATCGTATGAGTAAACAAAACCTAAGGAAAAAGCATTCTGAATTGATTTATCCTAACGTACGGTAAGAGAAAGGGCTGAATAAAATAAAGGCTTTCCAGTAGACTGTGCCTTTAAAAAAGCACTTTTCGAATCTGCCCCATTTAACCTCAGCTTATAACAAATGGAGCATATTGACTTTTTTGAGCGAGAAAGCCCAGAAAAGCACACAAATCCCACTTATGGAAAGCTAAAAAGAGAGGGCCCATTAATTGGGTTTTAAATGGGGCTAACTGCCCCCTCCCAATCTTTAGTCAAGGGGGACCCTTTTAAGTTTCATTTGCGAATAGTGACAGGAGAGCCTGGCGTACCTCAGTGCTGCTGTGTCCTCTTGTCCTCCCCCCTTCAACAGGGACAGACAATGAGCTAGCTGTGTCCCCTATGGAGGGCTCGAGTCTGGGAGACTGCACCGGCTGCTCTGGGGGAAAAGGAAGGGGGGTCTATTGGAGGGGACTCGAATAGAAAAAGAAAGTCAGGGAGGGTTAGAGGAACGAGAGAGTGGAGTATGGGAAGAAGGGATGGGAGGGGAGATGGGAGGGAAGCGAGAGGCCGATCACTGTGGGAACAACCCCTCACCCGGGCTGGCGGATGGCAAAAAGGCCAAAGCGCTGCTTCATTTGCAATTCAGATTGACGGCGTCCGGAGCGGGATTCAATGGTGCTGTATCAATCTGCTGACTGCAAATGTCAGTCGCATTTTGATTCTTGACCCTGTTTTTTTGGCTCGCCCAACACTGGGGCCATTGTCTTGCCAGAGCCACCCCTCTTTCTGTTCCCCATCTCGATGCCCCAAGACCTACACCATCCCACAAGCCAGGCACCCTTTCACACCAGCTCAGGCGGCCGTCATTCAGCAACGTGTTCGGCAGGTCTCACACTGAGCCATAAAGGAATTAGAGCCTCCAGACAAAGCCGAGATACCAGCAGCCGTTTGGAGAGCTAAATGATGTTAACCTTTGTGACCGTGGGCACAATGACACAATTTGTGTCAGAAATCTGTTTAGTATGTAACGGTGAATCAAAGCTAAACAAAATGGCAAAAAGTCACAGCAGAAAGCATGTCCCACTGACAGAACAAAAATACCACGCTAGTTTAGCATACACAGTGGTGAGAACACACTTTATTCTTTAGTCTGATAAATGTCTGTCTTTGCCTGGCTAAAGAGTGGAGATCACTGCGATGTATGCTAATATACCTGCTTTAATCACTCTATCACAATTAACAATTACAATTTTTTTTCCTCTGATACCTCATCATGAACACTCTCTGGAAAGCAAAGCTAGTTTATTAGATCTCTTAACTCTTAGCTTACACCCCAACCAATTAGCCACATATTCAAACAATCCTCGGCTGTTGTTCCTTTTTAATCTCTCCACTAAAGCCTTACATTAACTATGAGAAGCTGATTAAACTTTTTTTTCAAGGTTACTGTCTATCTTTTTTTAATTTTGATGCTGTTGCCTAATTTAATACTGCAACCATCTAATCAAACAAAATGGCACAGTTGTTAAAACAGCACAGATAGGATAAGTTTCTTGTTATCATGTTATTGGTATTAGATTAGATGAAATTCAAGCTTCATTGTGTTTGGACAGTTTGGAGTTTTAGCGCATAATTGAACTCAAACAAAATGCAGTTCAGCATCTAAACCAGTGCAAAAGTAAAGTACAAAGCAAATAAATACGTATAATGGCAAGATATACTTTATATCTACAGTGATATACTTTAGAAATATAAATTATATAAAAATATATGTATATAAACTGTACGGAAATATACAGAAATATACTATATGTGGGTAAAATGTAAACTATACTATATGTGGGTATGTACAGTGGACACTGTGAGGTATAAATCTCACTGTATAATCTATGACAATGTTCATGAACATTTTACAGCATCCTTAGTAAGTGATCGGTCAGGTTGGTGGTGGTTTAAGCTACTGGATAGACTACTGGTTATATGGAGCCTATCCCAGGGGACTCGGAGCTCAAGGTGCAGGACAAATTGGATTTGGTGCCAACTCAGTGCACACACACACACACACACACACACACACACACACACACACACACACACACACAGACACACTCGCTCGCCCACACACTTTGGACAAATAAAGTGCCAATAGATCATTTCACAGTTCTCGTCATTTACATTTACATGTACAGAATTTGGCAGACGCACTTATCCAGAGCGACGTACAAAAGTACTTAAGTCTCTATCATTGAATGCATGAACTCTGGTTACCTAGGCTCCAGACCTAAGCTACCATGAGCCTAAATCACTATTCAAAGTTTTTTTTTTTTTTTAAATACACACATACAACAAACAGGGGAGAAAGTGCTATGAAGTGTTTCATGAATAAGTATGTCTTCAACTGTCGTTTGAAAATAGCCAGTGACTCAGCTGTCCGGACCCCTAGGGGAAGGGGACTCACTAAGTGGACTGACCTAGGGACTGACAGGTCAGTGAGTGTATGTCAAGGTTGTACTACAATCAAGCAACCACATCATAAGGCAGATTTAAGTAATCAGTCAGGTTGATAAGTCATGAACAGTAGTCTTTAAATTCAGTGTAGTGGATAAAAGCTCAATTTCAGTCATGTAGCAACCAATCAAGATTGTTATTTTAGTGTTGTGTACTGACAAAAATGATCTTCACTCCATGATATATATATATATATATATATATATATATATATATATATATATATATATATATATATATATATATATATATATATTTTTTTTTTTACTGTACTGTAACTCAAAAAAATGAACAATATTTGAAAGGCTGATATTTAATCAGTGAATAGTGGTCTTCTAGATGCCATTTAGTCCTTATTTTGTATAATAAAGCAAACTACAGGGAAACTAGTTTAAAGGGTTAACAATCACAAAATCATTGTTTGTCATGTTGGTAATTGCTGTGTTGGTTTTAAAAAAGATATAATTATAGCACTACATGCAGTGTTCACTCCTAACACTTTAATGCAACCCAGCTTTTTTTTATAATTATAATGTAGCACATAGCTGCTGGTCATGAGTTTTCACTCAAGTCAGACAACTGTCAGACAACCTGCCATCATTCTTCAGTGAGCAGTTCACGGAGGATTCGGAACGTATCTTGGGAACGCTGGACATGAGGCGAGATATATCCTGGATATGCAGTAAAGCTCCATGCACACACATTCAACACACACACACAAAGAACAAACCGATGAATCCTTAATGTTGTAGTATTTGGAACAATAATATCTAGGATGTATCCTTGCTTGAAAAATGTTATAACATCAGAAAAAAAACATGCAGTTTATATGACTGCTTTATATCTTTTTACGTAAAACCAAATACAAGACATCTTGGACTTCGGAAGCTCTTCCATTGGTGCTACTATTGTTAACACTAATGTTGTTTACAAAACCTTCAGAGAACTCTTCCTTCTCCTCCTCCTCCTCTTACTTGGAAATGGAAAGAAGTACTAAACCAGGTTCCTGATATTTCTGCATTCAGATTAGCAACCGCAACAATATCATGTGTGGACCACAAGCTGACTATTTGGACGTGTCTCTCAAAGACAAGCCTATTAGTTTGAACCCAGAGGTCAACATGTTGCAGTTCCAGGTCTTTTTAGAGAAAGAAAACATGGAATTTTTATGTCCTTGGTTACAGGTGGGATATAATAGGATTTATGTTTTGCAACCTTGACTTAGCTTGGGTTATGGCTGCTGGGAAGAGACAGGTGGATGGACGGATGGAGCAAGTGAATGTTTTGGCTGTGTACATTGTGACAAAATACAACGTGACATTTTATTTACCGTAGAGGATGGATGTTCGACAGCTGAACACCCAGAGACCTGCTCATCGGTATGCAGCCAGTGTTTGCAGTCAAGGCACATGGTTCAAGCTGACTGGAAGAGTATGTGTATGTGTGTGTGTGTGTGTGTGTGTGTGTGTGTGTGTGTGTGTGTGTGTGTGTGTGTGTGTAAGGGGGGGGGGGGGGTTGTGAGGCACTCTCCCACATGCATGGTACATTATGTAGATGGAAGGAGTATGCACAGGTTAGAAAGTGCACTCAATCTCTGCAGTGCTTTGTGTGTGTGTGTGTGTGTGTGTGTATGAAAGCTATGAAATATACTCATGCTTCAATAACCCTCTCTCTCCCTCTTCCTCTCTCTCTCTCTCTCTCTCTCTCTCTCTCTCTCTCTCTCTCTCTCTCTCTCTCTCTCTCTCTCTCTCTCTCTCTCTCACACACACACATATGAGCGACACATGAAGAGGTTCTCGAACTCTATCCAGAATGCATCATCGCCAGTCCCGGCATGAAAATAATATCCAGTGCATTAACGCAGTGTGAAAGCTTTAATTTGAGAGGAAGCCAGCCAAACCCTTCCCGCCCGCCCGAGTGTGTGTTTCCTGCACTGTAACGTAGCACTCGATCCCAAGCACTGAGAGGAACAGACTTGTGTTTATTTATGAGCGCTTCCTGCTTCGCTCGCTTTCAATCATTTATGAGGCTCGAACGGGCATCCAAATCCAACCAGGGCAAAGAAAACTGGGGGAAAAAAAAAAGACAAACAATATACATGCACAAATGTATACACTCAAACCCCATGGATCAACACTTAGACTTTTTGAATAAAATCCATTACATATGATTAGTCCTTCACTTAAAACTAAATAAATAAATAATTCCTTGCATGTTATTAAGCCTTAAAGAGAGATACTGTTTGATTGACATGACTACCGCTGACACATATGCAATCTTAATGTGTCCCATATGTTAGGAGGTTGATTATTCATCCATGCACTGAATAATTGCTTGACCTTAGTCACGTCATGAGAAACAGCTTGATAACCCCAGCACTACATGAGGCCTCTTTGATAGCAGAGCTTTCACTAACCTAGCAGCTTTTCCATAAATAACATCAGTCTAACAAAGAAGGAAAAAAAAAAAATTACAGGCCTTGGTGAAGAAATTTAACTGTTTCTCGTGCAGTTTAAAGGTCAGTCGCATGCAAACAGATAAAGGAAATGAGAGTCATAAATCTTTAAGTTGAAAAGTTCATACAAGGACTAATGATGTTTGAAATAAATAAAGTGTTTTATTACGAATTTAGGTAGCACTTAACGTAATTCTAGTTACATAAGACATTAATTCTTCGCCAAAATAATGAGTTCAGCAGTTATTAGAGCCTTATATAGTTTTCTATATCGCACATACTATATATTACTTATATATTACTATATATACTTGCTGCCGGCATTTGGCAGACACCTTTACCCAGAGTGACGTACAAAGATCTCTATCAATGAATACATTAACACTGTTTTACTAGGTTACAGACAGGATTCTATCAACCTAAAAACTCTGTTCTTTTTTTTTTTTTTTTTTTTTAAGAAATATACAAATAAAACCAGCATGAAAATAAGTGCTAGTTTAACCATTTAGCCGTAGTTTGAAGAATGTCAGTGACTCAGCTGTTCGGACATCTAGTGGAAGTTCATTCCACCGCCTCTGTGCCAGAACAGTAAGGAGTCTTGATGTATACCTTCCTCTTACCCTGAAAGATGGTGGGGCCAGTCGAGCAGTGCCGGTAGATCGAAGGGAGGTGGGGTGCAGTGTGAGGACTGTTAAGAGCTTTGAGGTAAGAAGGAGCTGGTCCTTTTTTTGGCTTTGGAAAGCATCAGCAACTGGAAACCAGTGGAGGGAGCACAGCAACATGGTGGTGTGTGAGAACAAAAAAAAAGTCACACAGCTGCATTTTGGATTATTTGCAGAGGATTAATTGCCATAGTCCAGTCTCGAAACTGTCAAGAGACTGAACAAGCACCTGAGCAACCTGTGTAGATAAAAATAGCTGATTTCTTCTAATGTTATGATGAGAAACCGACATGAGCGTGTCACCTTAGCAACATGCGAGGAAAAGGACAGTTGATTGTCCATGGTTAGCCCAAGGATGTGAGCCGTGGGCCAAAAGTAGAAAGACTACTGTGTACTAAGCACTGTAATATAAAGATTTATGGGTAACACAAAATTTTAATTACATAAAAATGTACATTAACACATGAATTAATACTTACTTGTTTAACTTTAACTACGACATAAATCTTGGTGGTCATTAATTAGACAAGTCGAGCTAAGATTAGCTGTTCATTAGTTTGTAGTGATTACTGCATGCCTTAATTTACTCATCATTAGTTCATTCATTCATTCATTCATTCATTCATTTTCTACCGCTTATCTGAACTACTCGGGTCACGGGGAGCCTGTGCCTATCTCAGGCGTCATCTGGCATCAAGGCAAGATACAACCTGGACAGAGTGCCAACCCATCGCAAGGCATACACACTCTCATTCACACACACAATCACACACTACAGACAATTTTTCAGAGATGCCAATCAACCTACCATGCATGTCTTTGGACCGGGGGAGGAAACCGGAGTACCCGGAGGAAACCCCCGAGGCACGGGGAGAAAATGCAAAGTCCACACACACAAGGCGGAGGCGGGAATCGAACCCCCACCCCTGGTGGTGTGAGGCGAATGTGCTAACCACTAAGCCACCGTGACCCCCCTGACAGACAGAATTATGGTTGATTAAGCTTTTTTAGTGGTTGTAATGGTCAATGTGGTAAAAAGATGTTTGTTTAACATATCTTTATGGATCAAGCATTTAGTGTCAGCTTGTAACTTACAGTAGTTGACTTAGCTAGTGTCAGGACTCAACCCGGACTTTTGGCCACGTGCTGTTTTTGTTTATCTTCTTCGTCACGTGACGTGTCTGCCCCGCCTTCGTCTGCCCCTCCCTGTCTTCACACCTGATCCTTATTGTGTCATCGTGTCTTTTTTATATTTAAGTGAGCCGCGTTGCCGAGTGCAGCGCGGAATCATTAGTTACGTTTACCCCTCGTCATGTCTAGTCTTTGTTAAGTGTCTTCATTTGTATTGCTTTTGTTATCGTCTTTATGTCGTTGTCTTTATCATTTATTAAACCCCTTTCCTTTGAAGCTATCCTGCATACGGCATACTGCATACTGCATATGTCTCCGTCCTCTTCCGGTTGTGACAGCTAGTAATACGATTTGATGTTATTTAGAATATCATTGGAAGAACATACAGGTCCATCTTCACTCAGCAGGGGAAGATTTTTTCATTGTTGTCCTGTTTGTGTGTCTACTATTTATTTGCTCACACTCTGACAGACATTGCGATGTGACGCAGCAGGGTGTGTGTTTGGCTTGTTTGGCTGTTAGCTTATGAGTACATCATATTTTGTTCCCCAGCCAGCAAGCAAGAGGACAGTGAGAGGATAATAACCTCATAAACAGTGTCAAGAATGCAATTTACTCCTCCACTAAGTATAAATCACAACACTGAAGAGCGCTAACCGCTAAACATAGCCTTCCCTTACAAACTATTTATCATTTTGCCACAGGAAGTGCTAATTTATGACCCGATTGGACTGTTTCTGGCCTATGAGGAATACATAAATATAGAGGGTGAATACTGGGAATTTTGATTGCTAGCATGACAGAGAGGGCTGAAATCGCATCTCTGTCAACAAGTCTATGTTTACTTGAAGAGTTTTATTACATACTGCCTAGAACCCGACGCTAGGCGACATCACAGATTACACAAGCATGAGCCAGAAATATGAACGAGCTGCAACAATGCTACAGCAATTTGTTGATGAAGTCCAGACAGAGTTTTTGTGTATTTTGGGAACAGGAGAACCCACTCCCTCCCACATGTTGAGCGCTTAACTCGAGGGAGAAAGCCGAGTGTGGCTACACGCTATCGCCGGCGTGTTGAGCCCTGTAATCAGAGCGGCGCTCAGGACGGAGACTTCCGCCAGCCCAAGTCATGATTTGACAAATGGGAGGCACAGCTGCACGCAGACATTTTGAAAATATTTTCTGATGTGGCTTTGCCAACTCAGTGATGATGGGCTGAGAGGGTGGGGGTAAAATATAAGAGTAGATTTCCACCGAGAAATAGCATAAAGAGAAAGAGAGAGAGAGATGGCAGCTGCAGGAATGAATTATATGCAAAGGTTGTACAATTTGCCTTTAACCAAATGACACTGAGCTGCAAAACTGAGCTTTAAGCAGACACTGACAAACAGCACAGTCACTGATAAGCGGAAGTTAACACTGCCTTAGATAAAGTGAATACACCTCTCGTGTGTGTGTGTGTGTGTGTGTGTGTGTGTGTGTGTGTGTGTGTGTGTGTGTGTGTGTGTGTGTGTGTGTGTTGCCATGTTTTTAAACCTTGCTGCTTTTGTTTAGATGGAAATGGTCTTTGGAGTCTTATAGATAAGCTTCTTCCCATACTTCTAGTATGCTGCATGTGCAGATACATTCAGGCATTTTATGATTATTGCCACTGCAAGCATGGAAAGGATTAATTATTGTTGTGGAAGTTTTAAGGTTTGAGAGAATTAAAGCGTAAAATATCACACTGGTAGACACGGGAAAGAGCAAAAAAGGTTTCACAATTTATTGTGCTCAGCTGCGCAGCAGGACCCAACACTCCGCGGATACTGTAGCATGAGAGATGAAGGGCCATGATCATTGATTACATCAAGGTTTTATAGACAGAACTCAAGTAAAGAAGATATGTAAAAGCAAAACATCATCATCAATTATTGGCTCAAAATCACCACATGCTCGTCTCCTGATCAAGCTAATCTGGACCGGGCCAATGTCTGCTAGAAGGCCTACTAGAAGATTTACTGGACATTGTTTATGCCTAATTCCTGACAATTCGTCTCCAGTCCATACTGCCCTTGTCATAATCTTAAGAAAACAACCGATGACAATGTCAGTCTCTGGTCACTACAGATACAAGGTAAAAGCATAGAATGACAAGGCCTTATAAACATCTTTAGATTAGAATTTTTTTTACCACATTATGCTATTAGTTCATATTTTGGTGAATCAGACCAGTTGTCTTTGTTATATCATAGCTGTGACGACGTCCAACATGATGTATCTAGTTGAGACCGGTTGTGACCTTGAGTTTGGTAGTAGAGGCTGTTTAATTGTCAGAGAGAAAATTTACACACAAAATATTAACACTGCTGGTATCTACCTCCATTTTTTCCTGGGAGTTTAGTGAAGCATAAAATCCAGATTAACCCACAACCAGGTTTAAACTAGAATACAAATACAAATATTTAGAACAGTAAATAGAGAGATACGTACATTGTGTTGCAGCTCAAGTTAGCTTCCTCACAATGATAGCAAGACAAACGTGTGTGTGTGTGTGTGTGTGTGTGTGTGTGTGTGTGTGTGTGTGTGTGTGTGTGTGTGTGTGTGTTTTTGAGTGTGTAATACACAGTCTGTGGCCACAGTTGCAGAGCCGCATCATAGGGGTCACACTGTCTAAGAGTAGTGATTAGGGGGAGATGGATGGGTGTCTCTGGGGTCAGGAATGTTTGTGTGTTTGCTCTTTGTGTTTGTCCCACAGCACAGAGCCTCACCCGTTCCTTAGATACCATCTGTGCAAGCGCAAACGCACAAACCTCATGCATACTCCTAAATATGTGTCGGATTTAGGAATGACTGTTCATTTCCTTTCCTAATTAACACAATCATATTCAATAATACCTAAGAGTGATGGGAATTAGAACTACAGTACCTACTTCTTTAAATATACACTTCACAGCATTGCGGCCTGTCGAAGGTTTAAAGCCTGGATTATTGCGCCAAGCCAAACACTCCGTACTGAACATTTTCTTGCCAAACAATAATGCTGGTTTAGTTGGTGATGGTTAGTGGCAAAAGCAAACACAGGCCTTGGATTGAGAGCAAAAGTTCAGGATCCCAAAAGGTTTGTTTTTCCATGTCCGAAGCCTCTATTTCTTACTCGATCTTACAAAAATACCAGGTTCATCATGTCATTTTATTGCAATACAAACTGAAAGACATTATGAGTGAAAAGGAGCTTGGCCACATTGCGGTGTGGATTTATAGTCCTTTTTTATTGCTAAGTTATTGGGCTCGTGTTTTGAAGGAGCTTTTGCAGTTTGTTTTACTGAAGAAAAAAAACGATGGTTTTCTTTTTATGGATATTTCTGGGGTGGAAAGCTGTTTTTTTCTTTTCTAAGGATCCTTTTTCAGTAAAAACCCTTTATCATATTGCCACATACGCTATATTTATATCATGCGTTAAATAACAGCAGTTCTGAAAGTTGGGTCGGTTGAAATACAAATCACGGGTTTATATCAATGATCTCTTAAAGATGTTATAACACAGATGATTGTGTTATTCTTTATTACTCGATGAGACGAGGATTCCGTTAAGTATATGTTTATGTAACATTTATAGAAGGAGCTTCCAGTGTCAATACTTTGTTGGTTATAACTTATTTATAACTTTAAGATTTCAGCCACAGAAACATTTTTCCAGTTTCTCAATTTCAAAGAGTTAAAGGGTTGCATAAGTTCCCAGAGATTACGTGACGCTGTGATTGTTTGTACATGATAAAGTTCGTGTCTCTCCCAAGAACAGCGTCTCGCTGAAAAAGCCAAATAATCTCAAGCATTTATTGGCATTGTGACTCTGTTCATTTTGGCCGGTTATCTATGACAGGGGTTCCCCTGTTCACACACAGATAGACTTACAGCGTTTGTGCCAAACAGCGAGTGTTTTTTGTCCTAAGCATTTATATATGATACACAACTTAATATGTGGCAGTTGCTGTTTTGGGTTAGAGAGACATTTTCTACTGAATTTAATGACTGATGGTGTAAACAGAGAAGTAAAGAAAACCCAAGAGTCTTTATGAAGGATTTAAAATTAGGAACCATTTTTATTGAGAACGTTTTTAACCTCTGAGAATAACCAAAGTGTAAAGACATATTTATAATGTACTGATAGATAGATAGATAGATAGATAGATAGATAGATAGATAGATAGATAGATAGATAGATAGATAGATAGATAGATAGATAGATAGATACAGTACAAAAGTGGATACAGTAGATACGGGCAGTTACAAAAATTTACACTATACAAAATATACTCAAAATGTGTACAGTTCTTTAGGAACATTTTTTTTAAAGGCAAAACAAACTTATTTTATTTCTTATAGGACTCAATTTATACAGTCGTATGCAAAAGTTTAGGAACCCCTGACAATTTTCATGATTTTCATTTTTTTTTATAAATATTTGGGTGTTTGGATCAGCAATTTCATTTTGATCTGTCAAATAACTGAAGGACACTAAAGTAATATTTCAGTAGTGAAATGTGGTTTATTGGATTAACAAAAAAAAAAAATGCGCAATATGCATCAAAAGGAAATTAAACAGGTGCATAAATTTGGCCGCCCCAAAAGAAAAAAATCACATCAGTATTTAGCAGAGCCTCCTTTAGCAGAAATAACAGCCTCTAGATGCTTCTTATAGCCTGTAATGAGTGTCTGGATTCTGGATGAATGTATTTCGGACCATTCCTCCTTACAAAACATCACCAGTTCAGTTAGGTTTGGTGGTTGCTGAACATGGACTACCTGCTTCAAATCACCCCACAGATGTTCACTGATATTCAGGTCTGGGGACTGGGATGGCCGTTCCACAACATTGTACTTGTTCCTCTGCATAAATGCCCGAGTAGATTTTGAGCAGTGTTTTGGGTCGTTGTCTTGTTGAAATATCCAGCCTTGGCTTAACTTCAACTTTGTGACTGATTCCTCAACATTATTCTCAAGAATCTGCTGATATTGAGTGGAATCCATGCAACCCTCAACTTTACCCAGATTCCCAGTACCTGCACTGGCTACACGGCCCCACAGCATGATGGAACCTCCACCAAATTTTACTTTGGGTAGCAAGAGTTTTTCTTGGAATGCTGTGTTCTTTTGCCACCATGCATAAAGCCCCTTGTTATGACCAAATAACTCAATCTTTTTTTTCATCACTCCACAGCACCTTACTCCAAAATGAAGCTGGCTTGTCCAAATGTGTGTTTGCATACCTCAAACGACTCCGTTTGTGGCGTGTGTGCAAAAAAGTCTTCTTTCGCATCACTTTCCATTACAGCTTCACCTTGTGCAAAGTGCGCTGAATTGTTGAACGATGCACAGTGACACCATCTGCAGCAGGATGATGTTGTAGGTCTGTGGGATTTTTTTGACCATTCTCACCATTCTTCGCCTTTGCCTCTCCAATATTTTACATGGCCTGCCTCTTCTGGCCTTAACAAGAACTGTGCCTGTAGTCTTCCATTTCCTCACTATGTTCCTCACAGTGGACACTGACATCTTATATCTCCGTGATAACTTTTTGTAGCCTTCCCCTAAACCATAATGTTGAACAATCTTTGTTTTCAGGTCATTTGAGGCCTCCATGTTGCCACTCTTCAAAGGAGAGTCAAAGAGTCCAACATTTGCCACCTTAAATACCTTTTCTCATGATCGGATGCACCTGTCTATGAAGTTCAAGGCTTAATGAGCCACTAAACCAATTGTGTGTTCCATTTAATCAGAGCTAAGTCTTTACAGGTATTCAAATCAACAGAATGGCAAGGGTGCCCAAATTTATGCAGCTGTCTAATTTCATTTTGATGCATATTGCACATTTTCTGTTAATCCAATAAACCTACTTCAGTTATTTGATAGATCAAAATGAAATTGCCGATCCAAACACCCAAATGTTTATAAATAAAAATCATGGAAATTGTCAGGGGTTCCTAAACTTTTGCATACGACTGTATGTAAATCATAACAGAATGTCACAATCCTCAAACATAAAAAAGAAAATAAGTCAATAAGCCCTGTTCAAAACCTTGCATACCTTTAGTTAATATGGTGTATTGCCCCCTTTAGCATCAATGATGCATGTAGTATTTTATAATAATTCTGCATGATGCACTTAATTCTATCAGGTGATATTGCTGCCCATTTTCTTTGGCAAAATGCCTTCAGTTCCTGTAAATGTTTTGGTTGTCTTGCACAAACTGCATGTTTGGGATCTGCACAAAGTGACTTGATGATGTTGAGGTCAGGAGACTGATTTCAGTTACCATTAGGCTATACAAAGGATTCAAACATTCCTTCATTAATTTTCTAACGCTTTATCCGAACTATTCTGTACCTGAGCCTGTGCCTCAGGCGTCAGGCGTCATCGGGCATCAAGGCAAGATACACCCTGGACGGAGTGCCAACCCATCGCAGGGCACACACACTCTCATTCACTCACACACTCACACACTACGGACAATTTTCCAGAGATGCCAATCAACCTACCATGCATGTCTTTGGACCGGGGGAGGAAACCGGAGTACCCGGAGGAAACCCCGAGGCACAGGGAGAACATGCAAACTCCACACACACGAGGTGGAGGCGGGAATCGAACTCTGAGGTGTCGAACCCCAACCCTGGAGGTGTGAGGCGAACGTGCTAACCACGAAGCCACCGTGCCCCCAGGATTCAAACAACTATGTGATAATTATTGACTTCATGTGACCACTATTGTGAATATACAGGTGTGTGTGTGTGTGTGTGTGTGTGTGTGTGTGTGTGTGTGTGTGTGTGTGTGTGTGTGTGTGTGTGTGTGTTGGTTGTTATACAGTATATGTATATAAAAGTATAACAGCAATGACAGATGTCTCTGTCCTAACCAATTGTATTTCTTCCTATTTTTCTTCTTTTGTACAGCACACTGTGAGTTTTCCTGCAGCACTCTACTTATTATGAGCGCTGTAACTCTGGGAAATGTTCTGTGCTGACTCTTGGACTCTTTGCACCGGGGAGCTGAAAACTGCTTGCACCACATTTCTGAAAACACACTGCCTTATTCAATTCAGCTGTTTGTTAATCTCAGCCATGCTGCCAATACCTGTTGTTGTTGTTGTTGTTGTTGTGGTTGTTGCTGTTGTTTTGGAGCGTTCAGTACATACCCACAGGAGCATTTTCCTGAGCACAGAGGGAAAAGAGGAAAAGCGGCCCTCTTTTTCTTTTCTTTCCTTTTTCTTTTTTTTTTTCAGAATGCTCATTAGCCAGCTTCCACCAGCATCCCTCAGCGTCATCTCAGCATAATCAAGAAAATAAAGGCATTCTGCGGGGAAGTCGGAAAAGAAAGACGCTCCAGTCCTGATTGGCGTTTTCGACACAGCCTCCTCATTTATTAGGGCATAACACAAAGCAGAGACTCTGGACTCGAGAATAAACTCTACTTAGTACCCCAATGCTTGAGTAATTGATACTTGGCGAGTCTTTTTATCTATTTTTTGTTGTGGCTTTTTACTGTATTATGGAGCTTTAGAAACAAATTTGTTTGTGTGTTTTGCCGGGAATGTCGTATTAATGAGATCTACTTTATTTTAGTTGGAGCAGAGGGAGAACCGTGCAGATTTAAAGATTTCTTTTCATGTCACAGTTTGTACAGCTTACACAGGATGAATAAAAAGGGTAAAAAGGGAATGAAACAAAGCAGTCAGTAAAATGGAATAAGAAGGAGTAAGAGACGAATCAAAGACGATGGTAAAATAAGAAAGAAAAGAAAAAGAAAGAAAAAATAAATATATAAAAATAAAAAATAGATATATTAAATCAAATAGTGGAAAAAGGTATGTTGTGTGGATTAAATAAATAAACAAACAAACAAACAAACAAATAAATAAATAAAGAGTGTATTGAAGTGTTTAGTATAGTATACGTATTAATTCTCTTTATAAACCTTTTCTGTGTTACATGTGTTAACATTGCTAATTTGTTGGTCGGTGCTGTTTTTCTTGATCTTGATCTTTTGAGAAGGTAGAGATTGTCTCCTGCTCTGATGTTACTGATATGATATTATAAAATTCAAGAAAAAGGAGAAGAAGAAAAAAATTCCATGAGTACATTGACAAACCCAGAAGAAACCCACATAGAAACAGGGAGAAATTATAAAACTCCAGATAGGCAGTAAACCAGGATCAGGATCAAAACAGGGACCCTGGAGCTTTGCAGTGGTTAGTAATGATGTTTCTTATGTATATATTCCTTGCTCTTGTGTTTATTCATGTGGAACAAATGGAGTATATCAATTTGTCTTTATTGTAATGTTGCTTAAATGTCACATTTATATTCTTTAGCAATGTAAGTCTGCACTTCTTTCCAGCATATGATGAATCTGAATTCCATCAATTCCCCAAACTCCAGTTTGAGACACACACACACACACACACACACACACACACACACACACACACACACACACACACACACACACACACACACACACACACACACACACACACACACACACCTCTCAGGTCTGGATAGGAAAAAGTGAGAGGGTGCCAGATGTGGAGGTCTGAATTAACATATGCTGTATCTGTGTGTGTGTGTGTGTGTGTGTGTGTGTGTGTGTGTGTGTGTGTGTGTGTGTGTGTGTGTGTGTGTATACTCTGACAGGAAATTAGATGATCTCTTGGGTCTCCATAGCCTTCTGTGGTGACCGTAAAGAAACGTCTGGAAAAACTCATTCCATATAATCACGCAAAGGGCCTCAGTGGCCAAAGAAAACAACGTCACACTGAATCGCCTCATCAAATTTCCTGCATGCTTTCAAGAAAAAGCCTGAAAGTGAGAATTTTTATAGTGCTATAGTGTATGTGTAAAAAGACAAGCTGATAAATATCCTGTGAATAGAACTTTATGCAGAAGCCTCCAGCTTCAGGTTCTAACGACAATGTCAGTCTCTTCAAACAAAGGTCTCTTCTAAATTCTTGAGGGTCTCCATCATGTTGATAAGCACATTCACCTCGGAGCCATACCTGAGGTGTGTGTGTGTGTGTGTGTGTGTGTGTGTGTGTGTGTGTGTGTGTGTGTGTGTGTGTGTGTGTGTGTGTGTGTGTGTAGTATGTTTTAAAATAAATAAATGAATAATAATATAAAAAAAATATGCATTTTCCTTACAGGAGATAACACGTGTGACCCAGGAGAACCACAGCTTGCACGCTCCATTAGCTTCCTGCTGTATGCACTGACCTCATGAAGACCAAGCTGTAATACACTCATCAATATTTCAGCCTGTACTACCCCAGGCCACAGGCTACACACAGCTTAACCTGAAAAACTCATTGCTTTTACTCACTCTGGAGAACACACCCATATAGTAAATATGATTTAGCCCACTGTAACTACAGGGTTTGTAAAGTGAGATTCACAATAATAAGATTAACCCTCACCCCGTTTACTCATATGGTCACAGATATCTCACATGGCTTTAGCAAATGAAATTAATACTCCGTCATCTCACTCACTCACTCATTTTCTACCGCTTATCCGAACTCTCGGGTCACGGGGAGCCTGTGCCTATCTCAGGCGTCGTCGGGCATCAAGGCAGGATACACCCTGGACTGAGTACCAACCCATTGCTCATTCACTCACACACCCACACACTATGGACAATTTTCCAGAGATGCCAATCAACCTACCATGCATGTCTTTGGACCGGGGAGGAAACCAGAGTACCCGGAGGAAACCCCCAAGGCATGGGGAGAACATGCAAACTCCACACACACAAGGCAGACGTGGGAATCGAACACTGACCCTGGAGGTGTGAGGTAAACGTGCTAACCACTAAGCCTCCGTGCCCCGTAACTGATGGAACTTGCTACTGAGTACGTCCATAATAAATAAATCAATTAAACAATTTATACAAATCCTACTTCAAATTTCATTTCAATTAAAATGTATTCGTATTGTGCTTTTAACAACTGACATTGTCTCGAAGCAGCTTTACAGAACATAAACATATAACAAAACGTTAATATAAAGATTATTATAATACAAAAATTCCAAGATTAATATTAGATATATTTAAATGTGTTTGTATTTATCACCAACGAGCAAGTCTGAGGTGACTCAGGTGACTGTGGCAAGGAAAAACTCCCTTGGATGGTAAAGGAAGAAACCTTGAGAGGATCCAGAGTCAAAGGGGAACCTCATCCTCATATGGGTGACACTGAAGGTGTGAAAATATACAGTCTGACAGTCTGTCCTTGAAGACCAAATGGAGTTGGCATCTCCTCTTCTATTAAAGAAGGTTTTCCGTTCACATTCTTAAAATGGACGTTTTGTCCACGTGTACAGTCTTAGGACCCTACTTTCTGTCTGAGGTATAAGTGTAACATTTACGGCATTTGGCAGACACCCTTATCCAGTGCGCCTTACATTTATCACATTTTTTATACTGAGCAATTGAGTTTTAAGAGCCGGGTCCAGAGAGCAGAATCCGTCAGCAGCTCAGAGATCTCAGAAATGGCATGTGGCACAGAAACTTCTCAGATTAGCTCTTTGACATAAGAACTATTTGAGACACTAGTAAAGTTCATAGAACAATAGAATCATATGAGCAGGGCCTTAACCAGTTGCTTGATTTGTTTACTCCACAGCTTTGCTCTTGTAAAAAAGATCTATTGGATCTCCCATGGCATGGAGGCTTAGTGGTTAGCACGTTCGCCTCACACCTCCAGGGTCAGGATTCGATTCCCGCCTCCGCCTTGTGTGTGTGGAGTTTGCATGTTCTCCCCGTGCCTCGGGGGTTTCCTCCGGGTACTCCGGTTTCCTCCCCCGGTCAAAAGACATGCATGGTAGGTTGATTGGCATCTCTGGAAAAATTGTCCATAGTGTGTGAGTTTGTGAGTGAATGAGAGTGTGTGTGTGTGCCCTGCGATGGGTTGGCACTCTGTCCAGGGTGTTTCCTGCCTTGATGCCTGATGATACCTGAGATAGGCACAGGCTCCCCGTGACCCGAGGTTGTTCGGATAAGAGGTAGAAAATGAGTGAGTGACAGAGTGGATCTCCCACGAGTGTTTAGGAAACAAGTACCATTTAAGGGGTTATTTGGCTCCCTAATAGGGTTCTAGTTGGAATTTTTCCTTACAGGAAGACCCTAGAACCATATAACTAGTTGATATCTAGTTCTAATGAGTTGTTGATTTGCTTACCATCTAGACCTTACAGTATGCACACTCATAGTTCTTTGTATAATCGACTTCTATTTGAACCCTCTCCAATACAGTCTTTGACATTAGGTCTTTGGATAAACAAAGGATACTGACTTTGTGAAGGGGTTCAACTTGAGATCGAATCTTAAGTTTGTTACATAGCACCTTTTGAGGTTTCTAATAAACCGACAAGCTGAAGAGCCACCTGTAGTGTTAGAAGCATCTCTTATGAAAGTGTCTAGTGTGTCTTTTGTTTTCTTCCTGTAATATCCCTATTCCTGTGTTGCTTTACAGAACAATTTCCTGACATTTCATTCAAACAAGACAGTATCAAGCTTTGTTCCTTTGTTAAAATGCAAGTAGTGCAAAGAAGTTCCCGAGATCACACTGGCATGAAGGGCTTGAATATAAGGAACTCGGTTGAATCATTCGGTTTCTCTACTGTGTTTGATATCAAACCTGGAGGCTGAAGTTGGAGTGTCTGAGTGATATAGCTGCTCGCTGTCCTTGAAAGCCTGACCTGTCTGGTATATATCTGTGTTAAAAAAAAGAGAAAACCTTTCAGACCAAGTTGAAAAGGTGTTGCAGTTGTTTGAGTATTCTGCTTTATCCTTCCTCACCTTCTTTTCCTCTTCTTTTGAGAAAAGTCATGGCACCTTTCAGATGACCTGAACCATGGAAAATGGAGCTGGATCTGGTGAGGAAGTCCATACCATATTTTTTGGTGCTCAGATTCCGGCGTCTTTAACACCGGTCTTGACAGATGGAATAAATACAGGAACACAATTCCTCACAAAGCACCAAGCCACCACTTTTTAGAGACATCATTTGCAAGTGTATATGCACATGTTAACGTATGCGAGAAAACACACACAAATATTTAACTCTGCATGTGGCAAACGATCCAGATATTCTGACAATATTGTGGATCTAATTTGCTCTGACTTCAATCAGTGATGCAGCCTCTTCCAGGAGCAGGATGTGTGTGCTACTTCATTACCACTCCCCGTGCCATCTTGGCAGGTCGGCAGAACCTGATTAGTCAGAAAAGGGAACACACTGAGAGAAAGATGACATTTGCTCAAAATAAACCTGAAAAACATTGCCACCTGGCTGCTTTTCACTAATACCAGAAGCTCTGATTAAAGGTTCAGACACAGGGCTTGTTTCTTTCACCTGACAAACTTTGATGAAGGAAGAGCTACTGAGAAATGTTTTTTTTTTTTCATCTGAGAAAACGACATGAAACAAGGTCTTCCCAGGACTAAATCCCAAGCAAAAAGATCATTTAGTCACTATGGGGATTAGTTCTGTTTGTATCCTCAGATAAGTAAGAACCAATAGAGGAACTTTAGCTTTGCATCATAAAACTGACATATCCATCTTATAAACCTGTTATTGTCATGCGCTGTCACAAAAGACAAAAGTTTTTGTCAAATTGTTAACTTTATCTTTACATTAATTGTTGATATTATGAATGATGTAATGAATGTCTTTGGTCAAGCTGCCTTTAATAAGTATTAGACATAGGTTAATAAATTGTTATAAATGACTGCAAAAAAAAAAAAGTGTGTTTTCAATCTGAAATGGTATCAACCCCCTTTGGGTTGTCATTCTGATAGAAAACTCTGGTGAGACAGATGCTAAGGGACAATAATCCACTTTCTTCTCTTTTTCTCAGGGCCAAATATTGGCAGGTCATTATAGCTAAGGGCCAAAGTGTCAGATCAATTCGGGCCCCCGGTGGCAAGACCACCTTGGATACAGGATTCAGATTATGCCATTGCCAAGTGTTTGCTGAGTCTCATTGGATAACACAGTGCTAATTAGCTTACTGCATTCATAAACCTGTCAGCTCTTTGTGTATTGTATTACCTCGCATATCAATTGAATTCATTTACAGAAGCTGCCGGCACCTGCCCTGAAATTCTTCAAGGATATAGATATAGTCAGACATCTTGATTTTAAATATGTCACAACACACCATATCTCTTTCAACTTATCTCTTGAAGTCATCCTTAGTAGTGGCTGACAGAACATCAGACCATTTATCCATCTGTCCATTCATCTCAGTTTCAACCCTCCCGAGTGTAAACACGCTAAAATATAGAGTCACATCTACTGTAGTCAGACTGGATTTCACACTGTGTGTCTTCAACGGGAAATACTATCAGTACACAAGCAGCCTGGCAGCCGGCGTTTCATCCGGACCACGAACCCAAGACACCCAACAGATGGGACCCCCCCTGTGCCGAGGTAGTGGGGGCGCACTGAGGAATCCTCCACCCCCATCGGTGCGGCCTGGAATCAGCCAGGACAGACATCTGTCAGTGTCCCCAGACAGGTGACTCAGAAACCTCACAGGGCAATGAAATATGTATGAAAGTAGAATGTTATGTCTTAAAAACAAAACATAGAAAAATTTAAAGGTGACGTGTGGATAATCGATGCTTCAGCCAGTTCTGCTTCTATTGATTATGCATACATGTTTAATTTTCTGCCATTTTGATTCCAGCTTGAATGTTAGATATAATGACGAAGAACACTATAGCATATTTAAATAGCACAATGTAATATGTTTTATCCAGTGCTATCAGCTTGAATATAACACACCACTCACGATTTTTTTTTCTCCTCTATCCAATCTGGATGACTAACAGACATCAGCAGCATTGTGTTTTCATCTCTCTCTCTCTCTCTCTCTCTCTCTCTCTCTCTCTCTCTCTCTCTCTCTCTCTCTCTCTCTCTCTCTCTCTCTCTTTCTCTCATCGTCCAAAGTCAGCACTAACGATGTTCGGTTTCAAACCATGCTGCACAAAACCCCCTACACAAACAACTTCATTATGGTCATATTTGGAAACCGATGTATCAAAGTTTCTCCTCTCCAGATGGCACTGGCTGTTATGAACTTTCCAATTAAGTGAGAGTACCTGACTGGGCCTAGCGGATAATTGACCTGAGCTGGCGGTGGAGCAGAGGGGCCACGGGCTAATGGAAGGCAAATCCGCTACCTGGGGAAATGAGTGTATTCACACTAATCCGCTGGCCTGAAGGCTACGGGCTGTTTTAATGGGGGCTCAGAGGGGCCAGCACATTGTCCACACTGCCTGTCAAGAGCACGGCAACACGTGAGACAGCTTCCACTACAAGCCTGTCTGTCCATCGCGCTGTCTCACTGTTGCATTTTATTGATTTCACAAAGGTCAGGATTTTAAAGAGTTTGCTATAACTGTAGAAATGTAGATTTATGGGAATTTGAAGCATTGCTTTTAAGTCTTTCTTTAAGGATTAGGAGCCGTGATTTAAAGACTATGAGACGTATCGTCTTCTTCTTTCGGCTTTTCCCTTCAGGTTTCGCCACAGCGAATTGATATATTGAAATCTCTCTCAATATATTCTTATCTTCTACATCCTTAACACTTGCACCCACTAGCTTCATATCCTCATTAAAGACTATGAGATGTATAATCATTATTATTAGGAATATCAGAATCAGAATTATGTTCAAAACACTGATCAGATTAATCTGAATGAATCATTCTGATGTTTCAGTTCATTCAGAATCTTTCAGAATCAGAATCACGTTTTTAGGAATATCAGAGCTGTTTTTTTAACATAGCAGAAAGACATTTTACATCTTGTTTTAGTTTGTTCGAGGTAGAATTATGCTTTTCGAACATTGAAATCATAGGTTCATAATCTGAATCATAATCTGAATTTGAATTATTAGAGTCCGAATCATGCTTTTTGGGAATATCAGAGCTGAAAATGTTTTTAAGACGATTGAAATCAAAATCATGTTCTGAGGACTATCATACATGTAATAACGCTATTCATGTGGTTGAATCTTAATTTTAAAACTGTTAGAAGTGGAATTGTGCTTTTAAGGATATCATAAATGAAATCATGTACTAAATATGATTGAAACTGCATTTACATTTTAGGCTTGTGTTGACAAGTTAGGAGTTAGTCAATCGTTTTTTTTGACAGAGGTCAATCTTTAGCTTTATTTATTTGTTTGTTTGTTTGTTTGTTTGTTTGTTAAATAGTGATGGATCCTGCTGTCTGGCTGAAATTAGGTTGCAGGTTCATTCCACAAAGGCACAGTCAGTTGAAAGGTTCTGGAAAAAGGACCTCAAATGTTGGCCATTAATTGAAAACAGGTTACGGTTGTATTTTGCTGGCTGCTAAGATTTAAAGATTGTCATTGTTTTAACCAAATATTAATCTTATTTAATCTTATCTTATTTACATATTCCTTGAATACACTTTGAATGCTTTGTCATTTACACCATATAAATTAATGTGTCTTCTAACCCGGCTAAATCAAGTACTTTAACTAGACAGAAGGAAGGTCGGGGTTCAAGCCTTAGCACTGCAAGCTGCCACTGTTGGGCCCTTGAGCGAGGCCCTTAAATCCCTTCTGCTCCATTGGTGCTGTATCATGGCTGAGCCTGCACTCTGACCCCAACTTCTAAAGCTGGGATATTTGAAGAATTTCGCCGTACTGTATATGCGACCAAATTAAAGGCTTCTTCTTATTGCATCTCAAAACAGAGAGCTTAAGTTCAGGACTTCATTAGACCACAGTGTGTGTGAACGTATCAGCAAACAGTAAAGTCTAGCTATAATTCCCAAATGTGTTTTATGACTCACTCTGAAGCATTCTTCCATTCACCAAAAGTTAATGTATAACAACAGTGAAATGTCCAACACTCTAAATGTAAATAAGCAGCGTTTTTGTTGGCTGCTCGCTAAGATGTACAGAGTGACTCCGAGGTATTGCAGGAACGCAGGGGTCAGGTTCATAATTAACCTCCTTCACAGGATGCATTCTCTAAACTCATCATCTCTCAAACAGGCCGAGAGTCAGGGTGTGAAACGGTGGAGAAATAGGACGAGTCAAAACGTTTGTCTCTGATAGTTTCAGACTGTGCAACTGTTGCTTCTGTGTTTTGGTGTTTGGAATTAACCAGAAACGTAACCAGAACAGGAGTGCATACAAATTGAAACTTGGACATCTTATACTATTTTGTCTGATTACCAACAGAATAAATGAGTATTATGGAGTGTATCTGCCATGTCACATAGCTGTCCAAAAATTTGTACTGTGTACTGTAACATTCACTGTGTGTGACGTTTTTTTGACACACTGACGGTTTTCTATCTCAATAACCATCACCACTTTTGTTAAACTGGACAATAGGCATGGCAAGATTAGACAGTTAGATCCCACATAATTTTGGGTGTAATATTTAGATTTTATTTTCATATTGCAAGTTCTCCATGAAAACAAATTTCGGCCAAAAGGGGTTTTTCCTTTTTTTTTTTTTTTTTTTTGGTTCTTTGCCAGAAATTCATCTACAACAACATCCCATAGGGTTTTTCCCAAACCACCACATAATTATATCTTCTACCTTCTACCTTCTACAGCATTTTCTCTGTTGGGTTCTACTTTTATGAGCGTATTCACATTGCAATGTCGCATTAAAATACTTCTCTTCTCAAAATTCTCATGTTTGTACTTGGAAATTCAAACAGCAAAGCAGATTGCATTTCTAATCTGATCTCAAGTTTAAAACTTTTTTAACCTGAAAGTGTATTGTGTAAAGTGTGAAGTGTATTGTGATGCCAGAAGTCCAACAGGAAGTTGGTAAAGGACATGAAATGGTCATGAATGCTCTGGGTTTTGGATTGGATGATCGAGGGTAGAGGTCGACCCGAATCACTTTTTACCCGAACGTACATATATATATATTTTTTTTAAGAAAGACTCGACCCGAGACAAACCCGAAAAAATTAGACCCGAGTCCGACCCGATCCATTGGCAATTTTTTTTTTAACTGACTGGACCCGAATGTTGCATAACTCTACACTAAAGTAACCGCTACAGAGTAGATTCAAAATTGATTGACAGGTCTGTTTCAACGAAAATTAGCTTACCGCCAGCCATACGTCACCAGCCTCATGTCACAAGCGGTCTTGGCAAACAGAGGAGAGGTTGGAAAAGGACTCGAGTCGATGCACACACACGAGATACAGTAGTTCAGGTCTTCTCGGATCCGTTCGGTAAAAACACATTCATTTTAAATTACCCAAGGTCTGATGCCGCTATTATTATACCGACCTGTGTCTGAGGTACACGTGAAACTTTTAGACCCGAACCCGCTCGAGTCTCGAGTCGGACCTCGGGTTTTCGGATCTAAGTGGACCCGTGAAGACCTTTAGATCGAGGTACCAACCCCAGTGCTGTCAAGCTGCCACTGCTGGGCCATTGAGCAAGGCCCTTAACTCTCACTGCTACAGAGGCGCTGTATCATGGCTGACCCTGTGCTCTGACCCCAACCTCCAAAGTTGGCATATGTGAAAAAAGAGTTTCACTGTGCTGTAATGTATATGAGACAAAATAAAGGCTTCTATTATATTCTATGAGAGATCTGGGGTCTTTTCTTGGAGCATTAGGCATTAGGCATGCATCCTAAATGTGATTGTACCCCATCTTTGAGCAGCACACACACACACACACACACACACACACACACACACACACACACACACACACACACACACACACACACACACACACTTCGGACTAATTTAGAGCAACCAATCCACTTATTAGCAAGTTTTTAGTAGGTGAGAAAAAACAGCAAAACCCAGTGGAAACCCATTAGGACATGAAACGTGGAACTTTTTACTGCACAGGCAGTAACTTGATCTCTGGATTGTTTGAGGTGCCCTGAATCTTGTGAAACAGCACACAGTCATTAATAAATATCTCATTCATATGAATGTTAACATATAAAATACATTTATAATAATTGGATTAATTCTTAGCATTTTATGTGTACCACATATACCATTCATTTCTTCTTTCTATGAAACTGAAGTACAAACTGTTTTAAATATACAAAAAAAAATGTGTTTATTGTGTTTATTCCTCTGAGCGTCCAATTGCTGTGTTAATTGCACCGTTTTCATTAGCTCCTTTTCATTTGCAGTTAATCTACCTCACTGTGCAGTGCAGTGGTATGACCCGGGGTTATTAGCACTCATCAGTATCACCGCCTTATCCCACTTTGATCATGCAGACAGCCAGACAGACCTGCCAAGCCCAGTTCAGCGGTTTATAGATGCTATTTTTGCCTCGTCACACACAGTAAGGACTCTGAGCTTTGAATGACATGGAGCATAATCTATCCTCTAATTTGTTTTATTAATATTCAGATATAAAGTTCTGGAAGTGTGCTGCTAAAGAAAGCATGGTTAGTTCATCTCATTTAGCAAGCCCCTGCGGTGAAGGACTCACTCTCAGTGATGAACACACACTGGCTAGTCTACTTAATTGAAGCGAAAACTGCGGTGTTTCTCACTAGCTCGCATATGCAATTATTTCACTGTCTGTCTCTCCCTCTGTCTTTCTGTCTGTTCGTCTGTCTGTCTGTACCGACATCCTTCAGATGAAGCAGCCTAGCATAATGACTGCTAGTATACAGTACTGAGAAGATAGTATACTATCAGTAATGACACAGTGCTGTTGCAGGTTCAGGGAAACAGTAAACCATTTTTAGAAGCGAAAAAATAACAGTTTTCACGCTTCTGTACAGACAAATTTTGGTGTAAACCGTAGTGGGTGTTGTTTATTTCAGAGAGTAAAAGTAATTAGCTTCGTGTAGGTTTTTACAAGATATTTTTTCAAAGCTATGCGGACATATTTTGTAACTGGAATACAATCCCTTAATTGACACATTTACCTTAATTATGCCTAAGCAAGGACAATTAATAGCTATCTACTGTATTTTATATACAGCTAGCTAAATAGCTACACCGTAATTCCCACTTAGAAAAAGTTGTACTTTTCAATGCCGTAGTGTGATTTAAATAGTTTTGTTTACACTGAAATGTTCAACAAGAATAAGTTTACTTTAATTTCGTGATGATGAATTTCATTCATTCATTCATTTCCTACTGCTTATCCGAACTACTTCGGGTCACGGGGAGCCTGTGCCTATCTCAGGCATCATTGGGCATCAAGGCAGGATACACCCTGGACGGAGTGCCAACCCATTGCAGGGCACACACACTCTCATTCACTCACACCCACACACTATGGACAATTTTCCAGAGATGCCAATCAACCTACCATGCATATCTTTGGACCAGGGGAAGAAACCGGAGTACCCGGAGGAAACCCACGAGGCACGGGGAGAACATGCAAACTCCACACACACAACATTCTGGTTGACAGGACATCTTACAAACATCTTTTAAATTAGCCCACATTGTGTGAATTATATTTTATATTATATCTTATACTTCCTCAAATTCAAATTTTATTTGTCACATACATAATCATACACAGTATGACATGTAGTGAAATGTGTTTTTAATATAAGACCGTTCCTTATTGAGGGAAGGAGCTCATCCACATTCTCTCTGTGTTTGCCTTCAGGGAACGGAAACGCTTTCCTGACTGCAACAGAGAAAAGAGTCTATTGTTGGGATGGCTGAGGTACTTCATGATCTTCCTGGCTTTTGTCCAGCACCGCATGCCGTAGACAGACTCCAGGTCAGGAAGCTCAGTGCGTATGGTACGTCCAGCTGACCCCACCACTCTCTGGGGAGCTCATCTGTCTTGCTTGGTGCTGTCCCCAAACCAGGCTGTGATGCTTCCTGTCAGAATGCTCATAATGGTGCAAGTTTAGAAGCTTCTTAGCACCTTAGAGAGCAGTTTAAAGTCCTGAGGTGGAAAAGACGCTGCTGAGCCTTCTTTACCACAGTGTTGATGTGACAGGACCATGACCGGTCCAGCCAGATGTGAACACCTAGGTACTGGAAACTGTCCACTTTTTCCACTGGGGTCTTGTTGAGCGTGAGAGGTTGGTACTGTTAAATGGTATCTGTTAAATGCTAAATTTGATTAAATTCAATTCCATTCAAATTTATTTATTTATTTAACAATGGACATTTTATTTACAGAACATAATACAAAGATTAATATAATACAAAAGTTCAGGATAAATATTAGACTATTTAAATGTGTATGTAATTATCCCTAATGAACAGGTCTGAGGTGACTGAGGTGACTGTGGGGAGGAAAAACTCCCTTATGAAACCTTGAGAGGAACCAGAGGCAAAAGGGAACCTCATCCTCATTTGGGTGACACTGGAGGGTATGGTTATAAATACACAGCCTGACAATTGTGTATTGATGAGGAGGTTGTTGTCGTCAAAGACCACATGTATTTGGCATCTCCTGGTACATCTCTAGATGCCTCAGTATCCTCACAGTTTGGCCTCTTCTCAATGAAGGCCTGAAATCTTCATGACAGGGAACACAACTAGAGCTGGTACAATCTCTGGATGCCTCACAATGGGTAGAAAAAGAAGAGCAGTGGAGAGGAATTAGCTGCAATTCATAATATTAGCAAGCACTAGATGATAATGTGCATTTGATCAGATATGATTTTGAAGATTTTAGAAGATGCTACCCTTCAAAAATGTATACACCACACTCTAGAATACATAATGCATAGTGTAAGTGCATGGTGTGCAGTATGTCATTTGGGACATGAATTAAATCTTAGGTTTAGAATGATTCTTCCTCATATCATCTCAGGGAGTTTACCTTGCCACCGTCGCCTCTGGCTTGTTTATTAGAGACAGATTTTTAGAGATATACAGTATAGTAACTTAATTTTAAACTTTAAATATTAAAATATTTATTCTGTTTCTATTCTTCTGTAAAACTATAAGACAATGTGAATTGTTAAAAGAGCTATACAAATAAATCGAATTGAATTGAATTGAAATTGAATTAACAGCCTTGTGCAAGAATTAAACTCACAACCTTCTCATCTCAGTCAAACATCGTAACCACCGAGCTACAATTGTCTCTGTGTAGTCTCGTGGCATTGTAGGAAAATATTGTAGGACTTGTTGGGCGAGTCGTGGCCTAATGGTTAGAGAGTCTGACTTGTAATCCTAAGGTTGTGGGTCCGAGTCTCGAGCCGGCCATGACTGAGCAAGGCACCCAACTGCTCCCCGGGCGCCGCAGCATAAATGGCTACCCATTGCTCCAGGTGTGTGTTCACTGCTGTGTGTGTGCACTTTGGATGGGCCAAATGCAGGGAACGAATTCTGAGTATGGGTCCCCGTACTTAGCCATATGTCACGTCACTTTAAAAAAAAAGATTTGTAAAGTTCGTCGTGACAAACTTTGGCTTTGACGATTCAAGTATTCACAAAGGCCGGTGCTTTTTGGAGGCGAGTGGACATAAGGGTCAGTGTTACTTTTGGAAGCAAGTAGACAGAAAGCTAGGGTGCCAAAACATTTGGAGGTAAGTGGAGACGAGCATGTGATGTCATCCAAATACTCTTGAGGAAGTTCTCCTCATTGTTCTGAGTGTTTTGATATGTCACATATCCATGTTCTAAAAAGTTTTATGATTTTGCGTATTTTGGGGGCGGGGCCGATTTAAAACTTTGTTCAGAGTATCACTCTAAAGGAGCTGGTGAGTTTGGTGTAGATAGTTCGAAAGCTTGTCGAGCTGTAAACCTACAAAGCTTATAATGGGAGTCTATGGGGAAAAAAAGGCCAATTTTAAACCCGGTACCGGAAGTACCGGAACTCGGATCGCCTAGAAAAGTAATAGCAACAAACTTCAGACCAGGGTCTATAACATATTCAAATTTGGTGCATGTGGCTCGAAAGCCCTAGGAGGAGTTACTCTTGATATATTTTTGTCTAAGTTTAAATAGGAAAACAAAATGTTGGCTTCTACAAAGCGACATAATAAACGTCCTGATGTTCATCTTTTATCTTTTACTAGCACTCTTACTAGCTAGCTAACTCTGAAGAGCGTTGTATATTTATTTACCTCCTTAAAACAGTAACCTGCGTAGTCAGTGTTAGAGATTAAACAAGCGAATACTTAAGCCAAAGAAAAAGTTTGGTGTCTGATGGATGCTTGTGTATGTGAAAAAATCAACCTTGAATTTTATTTTATTAAATAATCCCTGCTAGGTCATTTTGTTGCTCTTGCAGTCAGAACTGTTGTGTGTATCTTGAAACAATGATTCGTTGTTAAAATACATTTTTCCCCAATGGAGCTTAGTGTAATGGCAGTCAAGGAAATAACTTGAGTTGATGTCATGACAAGGAAATGACACCAGTCCCACAGCCCCTGACAGCACTTGAGTGCTTGAGCATTTTTTTTTTTTTTTTTTTTTTTTTTTCTGCTCATATGGTCAGTGGAAAAAGACTAAAGTTGAAAAATAAATGACGGGAAAAGAATGAAGGAGATTTTTACTGCTGTAGTTGCTTCATGCTACATTCTTTCTTTCTTTCTTTCTTTCTTTCTTTCTTTCTTTCTTTTTTTCTTTCTTTCTTTCCTCTAGGCACCGTCTTTCTTCGCCTGTTTTTTTATGCATAGCTTGTTTTGGTTCAGAGGCCGGTTCAGTATTTGAGCTTCATGATATTTTGCTCAACCACGTGGCAATTAGAATGTCAAATCAAAACCAAAACAAACCTAACTTCTATTTACTGCATGCTGTGTTTTCTACGATGGTCCTAAAATGATGGTAGTGGGGGACAGATGCAAATTTGCTTGTGCACAAACACACACACAAACACACACACAGATTGCCCAGCCAGTGTAAACATGTCAGAAAGTTGACCTTCAGAGAGCTTGGCCACATACATCACCCAGCCGAGGCCTATTTGCTGTCCACACCAGCCGATTTGTCAGTGCCTGGCCCTCCCTCTGACCTTTGGAACCATGAATAAACACTCACACTCACACACACACACACACACACACACACACACACACACACACACACACACACACACACACACACACACACACACACACTTAGACACACTTAGACACACACTTAGACACACACACACACACACACACACACACATTGATATGTCTTTCAGACACCCACACACACACACGCACACACAAACACACACACGCACACTCACACACACAAGGTACTCCATACAAGTCGAAGAAAACAGATATGCTTTTGCACTTATGCACATGTGAGAAGTATCCATGTACATACACACATGTAAACACCTAAAAGCACCCAAATGTAATTAAGTAACACATTTCAGTATTAATTTGTTAAAATATTTTATATTCAAATCCATTCAAATATTAATAAATCTGTGATTTTATATTATTACACAAAGCAAACATTAGCATCACTTAAACCAATGAAGGTGAAAGTGGTTTATAAATTCTTTCTTTCTTTCTTTCTTTCTTTCTTTCTTTCTTTCTTTCTTTCTTTCTTTCTTTCTTTCTTTCTTTCTTTCCGTACAGCCATAGATTATTCTAGTAGATATTTCTGTAACTATTTCTCGTACACACAATTAGGAATTCACTGTATGTGCTCAGTACACAAGGTGTAGAAGCTACTGTACATAGTGCATTCTGCGACTGCAACCGATGGGTCTTAGAAATGCCTAGTGACTAATGTCTCGTTTTAATCCAATTATGATAGAAGATTTGATAGAAATTGAATACAAAATGAATCAATAATAACCTAAATGGCATTTGTAAAATATAGTAAGCCATAAATGATGTGTACTCGATATTCATTATTGTTCCTAGATAGCGCCTTTATTTTTACATCACTGGTCATTTGGCCAAAATGATAACAGTTGTTTTAATCTAATAATTATACACTGATTATAAGTGGACATTATTTTAACGGGACAAAATAATTAAATTCGAGTCATTTGTATTTGTACAATGTATGAAATTCATCTGTCATTTGTAATGTACACTGTTGCAAAGAAGCTTTAGAAATTCACCGTGTTTTGTAACGACCTCCCTCCAGCCGGGAGTGATTTGCGTGGGGTTCACTTCAGGATGCGCTGGAATTCGCTGCAGTTAGGAAAGGGCTAATGACTGACAAACGACTTCATTACAGGTCACTTCCTCTAAGGTCATCAATCTGGGACTCATCTGCCACCCCTTGTCTAATCAATCTACCACAGTTACGCAGTACAGGAGCTGGACACACCTACTATACACCGGGCCAGGGTTTTTATCAGACACAGAGCTGGCTTTAGTTTACATCTTTAGCTTGAACTGTGTAATCTAATTTTCTTCTTAAGAGGTTTAATTCAGTGTCCATTTTTCTTTCTTTTATTTTTCTGCAAGGAAGAGTGCTGCCGTGCATGTGTGTATGTGTGTGTGTGTGTGCATGTGTGTGTGTGTGTGTGTGTGTGTGTGTGTGTGTGTGTGTGTGTGTGTGTGTGTGTGTGTGTGTGTGTGTGTGTTTGGTGTGCTGTGTGTGTGTGTGTGTGTGTGTGTGTGTGTGTGTGTGTGTGTGTGTGTGTGTGTGTGTGTGTGTGTGTGTGTGTGTGTGTGTATGGAGGGGTACAAGGTGCCCCCCACAGATGCCTCCTGATGTGATGACAAGTTCCAAAGCCCTCGTGCACAGCTGGAAACCCAGAGCCCCAGACATCTGAAGCGTCCCCCCCACCTCGTCCGACCAAAAACACTCAGACAAGCAGTTTGTACCCTACTCATATGCTCTCTCTCTCTCTCTCTCTCTCTCTCTCTCTCTCTCTCTCTCTCTCTCTCTCTCTCTCTCTCTCTCTACTGTAATGAAAAGTCCTTCTCTGTTACTCTCTCAGAAGAAATACTGTATGGAGGCTAATTTGGAATGCAAAGAACATCATCAGAGTCCTTAGGTAGTTTAAAAGCCATCAAAGACATGAGATGGCTTTATTATTTATACAATAGGACTAGCAGTCAGACTCGTTTTTTTAGCAGAGCAAGAAATACGTTGACTATCACAGCTGTCTTCTACCAACTGTGTTTTTAAATGGATTTAATAATAATAATAATAATAATAATAATAATAATAATAATAATAATAATAATAATAATAATAATAATAATAGGAGATATTATTAGTATTATTTTATATATTTATTTAGTTATTTGGTATCTTTATTATCTTTATATCTTTATTATTATTATTATTATTATTATTATTATTATTATTATTATTATTATTATTATTATTATTATTATTAATAATAATAATAATAATAATAATAATAATAATAATAATAATAATAATAATATTGCTTGTTAAAACTACATTTATATTTTACTTTTTGTTCCAGAGAATAATACCGTACACCAAATCCTTTCCTGTTGTTTGTATTACAGGATATTTCAGAGTTTTGCAAATTCATGGTTCACCTACTAAACTCAGCATGAAGCTAAATTAATTGCTACCTCTTTTCCCATTTGAGTGAACTGCCTTTTATTTTTCAGCAGGGAAATTTTATTCATATTTGGTCTGACCACTGTTTGAGGTATATTATTTTGGGAATTTGTTCTGTATCATTAGCTCAAAGCTTCCAACACTATCATGGTCTGTGAGGCCAAATTGACATATTCATAAGGATAACAGGCACATATGTTAATGCAAACATTTTAATCCTGTCACTTTGCATCGAACACTCGAGCCTGAGCTCAACATATGTCGGGCCTCTTAAGCATGATGTAGGAGTGGAACTACTTCAGCAGCCAGAACGCTCATAAACACAAGAGCCTGCTCAAGGAGGGCAATTACAAACTCCACAGAGAGAGGAGGGGAATTGGTGAAGTGGGTGAAAAGGGTTAAAGGGCAAAGAGAGCTGCTTCCAATCAGTGTTATTTAAGCAGCTGCTCTGCCAAAGCTAGGCCACTCGACAACATAACACACCGTGCGGCCATTTAGCTGAATAGATGTACGGAAGAATGGAGGGATGGGGGGATAGCGGGAGAGAAAAAGAGAGGAAAAAAGGAGGAAAGAATATCTTGATATGTCTTTTAAAAAAATACATACACACACATATATAATATAGAATGTATATATAATTTATATAACTGAGGCCCTAATTGAGGGTTAAGGGCCTTGCTCAGGAGCCCAGCAGTGGCAGCTTGGTGGTCACAACCCTCTGATTGGTAGTTCAACAGTCTAAACCCTAACCCCATAAATAAAGATCTCCT
This sequence comes from Tachysurus fulvidraco, assembly GCF_022655615.1. NCBI lineage: Eukaryota > Metazoa > Chordata > Actinopteri > Siluriformes > Bagridae > Tachysurus > Tachysurus fulvidraco. The sequence goes on along the minus strand of NC_062520.1, from coordinate 6,904,380 downwards.
GACAGAAAAACAAACCCTGTTTAAGATGATAATATGAAATTGATGACATATTTAAACAAATGCATTGAGATTTCAAGAGATCTCTCTGGGACTTGCTTAAAACAATAAAATCATTTATTAAATAAATGAATCATAATACTATTGCAGCTATTGGATTACAACTGTAACTATTGTCAGAGCTGCTGTTGTAGAAAATGAATCAACAACCTCTGACCAATCAGATTTGAGCAAAGTGGTGTAATTCTTGTTAATGAGTTAATAATGGTGCAGGAATTATTCATGTAAGAAAAAAAAACTCCATTTAAATGAGTATGTTGGCCTACATCTGTGACACGGAGATGATTGCTTTCCAAATTAGCAGAAGGAGAAAAATAAGTCAAGTCACATATTTTATTCACCATTGCAATTCTCCTTCCCTAAAGTTGTAATCTTGTGTGTCCCATAAGCCTGGATAAATAGGCCTCATTTGCATTGAAAAGACAGTAAGACTGACAGCAATTTGGGAATTATGCTGAGAGGATTGGATAAGTGTTGGGAGCTGCCCAGCTCACGCTGCTCCAGCTGTTACGTCCAAGTGTCTTACATCTGCCGGAGGGACAGCGGGGTAGAATCGCTGTGTTTTTCTGTTTCAACTCGTTTCTAATCAGCAAATGGAGGGCTGATCCCATGTCCTGGCTTTCCATCCTCACACCCCCTTTTCCTCTGCTGCCTTTCAATGCAAATGGTGCGTAAATGAATCCAATCTAAACCTGCATTGTGTGTAAGCCTCGGAGTCCCAGGCGAACTGGTACGAGTCTCTTGGTAATATTGGTTTTCCGTTCAAAAGGTGGTCCAGAAACCTTTCTTCTGCTTGTAATCCAATGGTTTGTAAGAGTTTGTAGGAGTGGATTAGGGTCACAGAGGCACAGCAGGGTGAACTTCACACACCACCGTGTTGACCTAAGCTTTTATTATAGCTAGAATTAAGTAATATGTGGATGCAGAATATTAGTAGAAAGAACGTCATGCAAGTTTGATGAGAGAGTCATTTGAGAGTGAATTCCAGACAAACTGAATCGAATCTAATAGGACAATCATTAAAATTCACCCCTTACCTTCACCTTTGTACCTTTCTACAAAATCAGATTGAAACAAATTTAAATTCGTACAAATATACCCTATATGAAATTTCTCTCTTCATGTTTGTTTTTCTTGATTGTCATGAACATATGAACATATGACAAAATATGAGCTGTTGGGTGAGGAAAACATTTTTTTTTTATTTGGGTGAAGCATTTTTTTTTCAGCTAATCAGACCAATGTCTCGCAACAACTTTTTTAGATGAATGGAAAGAAGAATGCATTTACAGTCGAGGTTGAAAGATGTGGTTATCCATGAAGGCACTTAAAAAAAAATACCTAAAAATAAAAGCACTTTTCATTCTATTTATACCCACAGGCTCCCCAATAATGGTCAAGAACTAAAATGTGGTCACCAATCTGTGGTCAACCCTTCAGTTATGTTACATTGTCCTGCACTTTTTTTTATTATTTGAATCGTGTAATTGTGTGCGTTCATACATTTAAATGTAATATTCTTAAACTAGACCAAAGTAAGAGCACTTACAATCAGATTTGCTAAAAAGTTACTCGCTATTCTTCCAGGTCTTGGTGGGAATGTAAACATGGGCATGAGGAGGATTTGATGAGTTCAGTCATGTCCTTAACTGCATGTGACAGAGCTGCGGATGTGCGGACACACAACTGTGGGTCTGAGGATGTTACACGCGCTTTGAGGTTACACACAGCTCTCTGTTTTCTGTTTTCAAGTTATAAAGGACTATTTTCTGCTAATGTCAGTGTACAAAACTGTTCTAAAAAAGGGCCTCAGATGAGACAAAATAATAATGTTCGGGCTTCACGGCATCATTTTGTCCCAAAAAATTTGAAACCTCAACCCTTTGAGAATGACATTTACAATAAACCCCAAGAATAAAGATAGCAGGATTCCTTTTCTGTCGATTGCCACTCTGGGGGAATGGGGATACAATTAAAGCAGACACACTGTCTACAAAAAAAAAAAAAAATTTTTATAATGGTGTGTAAGGAAAACCGACACTGCAGCCCCTATGGCTGTGCAATTACAGGTGGAGCCTGTGTCGTCTCGCTGGATCATGGTTTTTAGACAAGTGAGGTGGAGATTGTGCTTTAGATAATACATGTCTATTCCAATGAGAGCGGAAAAAAAGCATAGAAGCGTCTGTGTTTGTGATTTCTCATCTCTCTCATCTGAGGTGCCGCCACGTGCACGCCCCGAAAACCACAAATCCAACACCAAGTCCCCTTTATCACGGATCAGACTGTTTGTTTTTACATCCAAATCACACATTACATCATCTAACTATGAAGACATGTCAAATATTCCACAGCTTGAACACATGCACTGAAGCCTGTCAACAGCCACGTTGCACCCTTGTTGGCCAATTAAGTCAAATTGACGTGTAGATTGCCACGCTGTCACGGCCGGCTGCTCCTGCACCGCTCCACAAATCACTCTGACATTTGTTCGTGTTTGTATTATTAAAGGGATCTTCATCAAGGATTTACTTTTCCTTTAAAAAAATGGTTATAAATATTGAACACGACAACAAACTTGTGTCTTCAATCACATCATATGTGTCAGAGTTGGTTTTCGCCCTGAGGTGAAACCTGGGAATCGAAAGTTTGGATAAGTTTGTTTTGAGAATTCTGCAGACTTTTGTTTTTTTTTTTTGCTTGCAATTAAAATGTATTAATTACAAGACTTATCTACAGTAGCCATTCATTTTCAGTAGCTATTTGAGTAACAATGCAAAGCTCCATAAAAGATAATTATTCTATACAACTAGTAAAAATGTTTACATATCATAGATAGTTTGAAGTGCGCAGTACTTTTAAAAATAACATCCACATGAGTTGGATGCTGTACCCCACTGCTTCACTTCAAAAGCAAGCGAGCACACCCGCAAGTCCAGCAACTGGACGGGAAGGGAAAAAGTACACGAGACATTAATCCAAACGATTCTCATGATACTGTAGCAGGCGGTCTGTTAACATACATATCCAAAAATAAATATCCAAGTGCCTGGTGCTTAACATAAACTCCTCTATAAAATCACAGCACAGGATTCAACCACAATGTGTTGATGGCACTACTGAACCCACCAAAGACTTTCTAATTTATCTTTGGTATTTTATATTATTATTATTTTATATTATTTTCAAAGCACTTGTTTTTATTTTATTCTTATAAATGTTACATTTCTGCCAGATTACAGTATGTATTGATCTCAACATCCCTTAATACCACAAAGAGTACAAACATGGCCTCCACAGACTCCAGCTTCCATTAGACTTGTTCAAGTTCAATTGATTACTGATCATCTGGAGTCAATCACACACACACACACACACACACACACACACACACACACACACACACACACACACACACACACACACACACACACACACACACACTCTCTCTCTCTCTCTCTCTCTCTCTCTCTCTCTCTCTCTCTCTCTCTCTCTCTCACACACACACACACACACACACACACACACACACACAATATATATGCTTTCACATTTCTGGCATTTGGAAGGCGTGGCCTAATAGTAAAAGAGTTTGACTCCTAACCCTAAGGTTGTGGGTTCGAATCTCGGGCCGGCCACGACTGAGGTGCCCTTGAGCAAGGCACCGAACCCCCCAAACTGCTCCCCGGGCGCCGCAGCATAAATGGCTGCCCACTGCTCTGGGTGTGTGTTCACGGTGTGTGTGTTCACTGCTGTGTGTGTTCACTTTGGATGGGTTAAATGCAGAGAACAAATTATGAGTATGGGTCACCGTACTTAGCCGTATGTCACTTCACGTCACTTTATCCAGAGTGAATTACTGTAATATACATGACACAGGTACACTAGGTCACAGACTAAAATACCTTCAGTCGAAAAAAAACTGTTATGGAGACAATATAAAAAAAAGAAAGCTTTTTTCTAATTTAAATATTTCAGGAAGAGGTAGGTCTTTAGGCGTTGTTTGAAGGGCAAGTCGTGGCCTAATGGTTAGAGAGTCTGACTCATAATCCTTAGGTTGTGGGTTCGAGTTTTGGGCCGGCCACGACTGAGGTGCCCTTCAGCAAGGCACCGAACACCCCAACTGCTCCCTGGGTATGGGTCACCGTACTTAGCCGTATGTCACTTCACTTAATAGTGCCAGTGACACAGCTGCTCGGCTATCTAGGGGAAGATTGTTCCACAACGTAGACACAGGAAGGTAGATGATAGGTGGATGGAGGACCAGAGATGGTGGGACCTTTCGAGCAGTGCTGGAGGATCTGAGAGATTATAGAAGTGTGAGGTGTGATAAGTGCATCGAGGTGAGTGTATCCTTGGCTTTGTTGACAAGCATCGATGATTTAAATCTTTGAATTATGGAGATTAGAATCTTTGTGTAGTTTAAGCTGTTTGCTGACTGCCTGACCCAACTTGTTTCCTTACCTATTTATTTGGTATTGTAGACAAACATAAAGCTATATTAAGCTACATTATTTTGTCTAAAAAATAGCTAAGTGTCGGTATGTAACGTAGCTTGACGGAAATCGAAGGAGCCTCGTCTTTCAAGCGAGATAACCGATTTAAGAGATCACTAATGCGAGATGGAAGGATAGGGGTAGATTTTCCAGGGAGAGAGCAAACCATTTGTTGTTATTGGGGTCTTGTGCAAAGAGCAAATAACGTAGCTATGATAACGACAATACAAGGGATCGTAAACTGTACGTTGTGTGTAAATATGTTAAGCTTCACAATACGTGTTTAAGCTCAAAACAATTTTTTCCTGTAGCTCTTTAACCCTTTTAAGCAGTTCAATGTTGCTGGCAGAATGGAAATCAACTTATCAACTAATTCTATTTTCATAACTTTTATATTAAACAAGGTACCTAACGACATATTGGTGGTGGTGGTGGTGGTGGTGGTGGTGGTGGTGGTGGTGGTGGTCTTGGTAGTTGGGTGGGGGGGTCATTAGGTCATCTAGTTATTTAAATTACTCCACAATGCATTCATGTCATTTACAGACTCCTCCCGATGTCATGATTTCTATGGCAAGTTATTGTTACAAATCCTGTCCATTTCTAATGTTTCAGTTTGTATGATTGTTTTTTGTTTGAAAGATCTTTTAGAAAAGAATTCATGAATCGGCTTTAGTAAGAGAGAGAGAGAGAGACGTGAACTGAGCCAACGCACACGTGTACACACACAGGCTGGTGTAACGTGGTAGTTTTAATTAAAAGAGAGGTTTAGTAAGTGCGCTGAGGTGTTAAGTTACAGCAGGCGTCGGCTGAGGGGAAGAAAAATCGAGCTGGTCTCAGTATTTTTGTGTGCTTCTTACTTTTCTGGTTACTACAGCAATATGGAGTATTTTAATAGAAATCCTGAATGTGCTCAGCAAGATTCGTTCTTCAATAATACATTACCTACCTAAAACCCCAGGCCTCTCTCGCTCTCCCTCTCTCACTTTTGCTCACTCTCCCCCTCTCGTTCGTTCTCCCTCTCTCTTGTTCTCCCTTTCTCGCTCTCTCTCTCGCTCCCGCTCCCTCCCTCTCGTTCTCCCTTTTTTGCTCGTTCTGCCTCTCTCTTTCTCTTGCTTGTGCTCATTCTCTCTCTCTCTCTCTCTCTCTCTCTCTCTCTCTCTCTCTCTCTCTCGCTTGTGCTCATTCTCCCTCTTTCCCTTGTTTTCTCTCTTCCTTGCTTGCTCTCCCTCTCTCTCTCCTGCTAACTCTCCCTCTCTCTCTCCCTTGCTCTTGCTCTCCCTCTCTCTCTCCCTTGCTCTTGCTCTCCCTTTCTCTCTCTCTCTCCCTTGCTCTCGCTCTCACTCTCTGTCTCTCCCCTGCTCTCGCTCGCTCTCTCACTCGCTCTCTCTGTGTTTTTTCTCCTCTATCCTTCACCGTCTCTCTTTCCTTCCCACTCTCCTTGGCTCTCAGGTGGGCTTTGGTACATTGCAGGCTGAGAGGATAAGAGCCGTATTGATTAGCCTGCTGGAACACAGCTAGTCATCAGCAAAGTGGAGGGGCAGCATGAGGCACTTCAGGGAAACACAAGAGCGCACACACACTGAAAGACAGAGAGAAAGACGGCTAGAGAAAGAGAGAGGGCAACCCATGATTTAAATCTTTGTACAGAACACAGACTTTGGCAAATATTCCTTGTGGGTCATTCGTCAGTTGTACATCTTAAATAAAAACATTCCCTCACAGATACGCTGCAATCTCTAAGCAAGTGAAGAAGCAAGAAACTTTTTTCTTTCTTTCTTTTTTTTTTTTTTTGTATTTTAAACCTTTTCCCCCCATCTGCTACATGCAGCAGCTCAGCCAAGGTTCTATTATGTAATCGCTTCTGTATTAAACGTTGCATACGTATGAGATAAGCTACATAAATGTTTTTTTTAATAAATGACAATTTTATTTACCATTTCTGAATGGATTGTCCAAATGTTTGAAGACAGAAGTACCCCGGTCTCTCTGTAGCAGAAAAAGTTCTATTTGTTGTATTATTAATTAGAAAACATGGGCTGAGAGGACTGAGGCTGGTGAGGGATCGAGTGTTTCTAGCTGCTGTAATATAAGTGATAACAGTAGCACTGTAACTTGGTAGAAATTATACAATAAAAAGAACCTTGAACAGATATATAACTAAAATATATCAAATATTTTAGAGCTGCTGAGTGATAACTGTAACTCTTAAAAAGAATTGCGTGTCCTAAGGTGATTTATTCCTTAAGTAACACATTCTTACACACACTAGCTCTTAACTTCTTAACTGTATCCACAGCAACACACACCCCTTACGCCCACATCCACAGCAGCCCATCCCTGACAAGCCTCCTTAATGACCGACATACAATGCCTTTAACCCAGACCTGAGCACAATGGCGTACAAACCAGATGGCAAATTAGCAGCGATTGTTAAAAGAAAAACAATACAAACCACAGCGAGCGGGTGAGGAGGGGATCTGCTGCTCCTGCTGCTGTCTTCACACAATAACAGTTTCCCTTGGTGGCCGCTTTTCTGAGAAGCTTCCACATAATGACAGGCTGCTAATAAGCATTTCTCAGTCTGAATCCCAAGTCATTTAATCCACATGCTATCTGTTGTAAGCGTCTCTCTTTTTCCTCTAAATAACTTCGGACCCCGGCTGCTCCCTGCAGGTCATCGTTGTGTCACGCTCACCGATTTCTATTATTTTCCATGACTCAGTTCATATGAAATGGTCAGGGGGTTAACATTAGAGTAAGAGGTTGGATTTTTCTACATTTCTGCTTATTTTGTTCTAGTGTTTTCTTCAATCAAACTTCACCCTTGCTTGTTCAAATACTTTAGTGAGGATTTAGTGAGGATTTAGTGAGGACTCGAACCATTTTATCCCTTTTAACTTTTTTTCGCAGTAAATATCTTTAAGTGCTAATTATCGTATTTACAAATACATTTACAGATTTGTAACAATTAACCCTGCTAACCTCACTTTAAAATCGCAAGGGTGGAACATTCCTCAACCTGACGATTAAAAACATGGTTTAGAAGGACTTTAACCTGGTGTTTAAGTGCAGATTGTATGATGGTTTTTATAATTTTTAAAAAAGATTATACATTATTAACCATATTAGTTTTTTTTTCTCCCTGGCTTTGATCACTTGTCAATTCCCATACAACAAATCTTCAGACCGCAGGACGACCGCAATGTACTGTAACATTTTTAATGTCGTCTCCAAATATTTTAAATGTTGTAAAAATAATAGAATCTAGCATTGTTTAAATGTTTTTAGTCCAATAAAATGCTGAGGATTCACCAGAGCTGGAACAGAATAGTGGCTTGGTGGTTTAACACCCAAGCTTTACACCCCAGGGTTGGGGGCTTGATTCCCACCCCCACTGTATACATGTAGCCTGCATGCTTGCCCCGAGGCCCTTTCCCGAAAAATCCAGCTTCCTCCCCCAGTCCAAAGACTTGCTTTGTAGGCTGACTGGTTTCTCCAAAATGTTTGTAGTGTCTATGATTGTGCCCTGTGATAAACTGGCATCTTGTCCAGGGTGTACCCTGACCTGTGCCCCAAGCCTCCTGTGATAGGCTCCAGGTTCCAAGTGTCTCAGTAGAATCAGTGGTAGGATGGATGGATAGAAAGGAAAGGAAAGTATGGGCAGAAAGGATGTTGCTATTGCTTTAACATTGTTTGATCAGTCAAATTTCTTTAGCAGGAAAGTCCTTGGCATGCTACCAGTGTTTAAAGGGCTTCTGAAATCAGGGTTTCAGAACTTTTTGTACATGCACCTTAGTTTTATGGAAAATAATACAATTGTATCTTCTACTTTCGGCTTTTCCTGTCAGGGGTCACCACAGCAAATCATCTGTTTCTACCTAACTCTATCCTCAGCATCCTCTATTCTCGCACCATATATCTTCTCGTTGGCCTTCTTCTTGACTTCTTACCTATCAGCTCCATCTCCATCATCCTTCTACCAATAACCATCTCTCTCCTCTGCAAATGTCCAAATCATCTCAATCTAGTCTCTCTGTCCTTGTCCCCAAAACAGCCAACCTAAGCTGTCCCCCTGATGTGCTCGTTCCTAATCCTGTCCATCCTTGTCAATCCTAAAGAGAACCTCAACATCCTCCATTTCTGCCCGTACGTCTTTTCCTCACTGCTTCAGTCGTATATCTTGGGGGAAATGTAAATATTTTAAAATGATTGTCTTGGTAATGGTGTGCACTCTGCCGTGGATTGATCTGTATGGTCAGGCAGTGACTCATGGGATTGCTGTGGGTGGGGGTGCCTGGAGACTGTAATGCCTTCTTTGAACCACTGTTGTCAGTCCGCTTTACGATCTGGTCTTTATCAGCAACAATCTGAAGACTTTGGCAGGACGAATTATTGTTAGGTCTATAATGGACTCAGAATTTGTGCTGACCCATTAGTTCCTTAGGAGCACAAACTGTTGTACAAATGACATTTACATTTATATTATTTCCTGTCCAGTGTCACCCAAATCAGGATGAGGCTCCCTTCTGAGTCTGGTTCCTGTCAATGTTTTTCCTCATGTCATCTTAGGAAGTTTTTCCTTGCCACCATTGCCTCAGGCTTGCTCATTAGGGATAGATGTTATAGATGATGTATAGTAACTTAAACTTTTTTTTTTTTCTGTTTCTATACTTCTGTAAAGCTGCTTTGATTTAATGTAAATTGTCAAAAGCTTGAAATTGTTGAGTTGAACTGATTTGGAAAGAGTTTTATGTTATTGGTCATCCATTTAAATGCACTCTAAAATCTTTAATGGCCCACCATGGAGGCAGGTCTTGCACTACAGTAGCATGTTATCAGTAAACATGCCTTGTCAATGTTTTTGGCTGTGTATCTGTTATACAGGTATCCCTTATTGTCTGTAGGATCGTCTTGGTCATCAGCCTTGGTAAATGAAGTCTTGGTTTCCACCAATACTTTGGAAAAATGTTTTTGTTGTCTGTTCTTTTTGTATGTGCAAAGGTTTGACAGGAAGTAATGTTTCCAGAAAACATACCTGCTAATGTTTGGTACAATGCACAAAGGAAGCTGACTAGCTAATGTAAAGGTTAGGCATTGAAAAGGATTTAGTGGTTTTTAGTTTCGATCTGAATCAGTCTGGCTTTCATTTGATTCTCAATTGTTTTTGACCCCTGAAGCTTGGTTTTAGACTGTTCCAGATAGTGGACTTGTCTTGGATTTGACGATGTTGGGCTCGACTATAGCGCTAGCGTCTTACTTGAGAAAGAATAGTCTATTTTTTTGTATTGAAGGGTGGAATTTGTACGAGTTCAGTTTTGCGCAAGATTCTATCATCATTCATTGTAAGGGCTAATCTGTTAGTAAGAGTAAATGGAAGACTTGTTAATCTCCTTGTCCGTCTCCATATTTGACTAGCATGTTATGTTAGTGTCAAGTTTGTTTAGCTTCAGTGGGAACATGATGTATCTTGAACACCACTGGCTGTTGTGTAAGTCATTCAAACACTTTGAAATAACATCGGACTTCCTGTTGCAGATGGAAACGCGTCTAATGTACGTACAAAATGAAATCGCAGTTAAGAAGCCGTTTTATAGGGACTTTTCAACCTAATTTAGACAGATGAGAATCAGTAGAAAAGTTCATTAAAACTTGTCCAACAACTTTTTCAGATTTCAGTATTAACAGCTCACCTTTTTTCCTCATACGATTGCAATTTTAACCTCAACCTTTGCATTGAACAATTATATTATTATGTAATCCTGATTTATGTCTGAGATTTAGTTTCTTGGTTGCTCTCTGGCCCGAGCTACTAGATTAGCACTCTTTAAGTGCTCCATTGCCTGAGCCAGACTGAAATGAAAAATCGCCTGCCCTTTGGAGAGCAGTGTAGTGTGATGGCTGCAGACACTGATGATGAGGTAGTTCATTTGTGCTTAAATTTAGCACTAACAGGATCCATCAGACCACATAATGGCAGCTTGCTCAGCCATAACAAACCATGGATTATTTTAGCCTTCACTCTGAGAAGGATTCAGAATGTGTGGATGATTTTAGGCTATTTCTATTTTATTTTTCTATTTTTTTTAAGCTAGTTGGTAATTTATTGTTATTAAATAATAAATCAGAAATAAAATATAACGACATCCATAACGACTGTAAAGAGTTGCTTTTGCGATATTACAGCTCTATTTTCCAGAATATACAATTAGATTTTATTTAGTTTGGCCTTGTTTCACATGCCAGCACACTAAAACACTAACTTATTAATGGGAGTTTCATCAGGCCTTAGAGAGGGAATAGGAATTTCAGCAAAGCCAAGATATTACAGCAGGGTGATTCTGAATATGCAGAACCAGCACGTGGTCGGACCCCCGAAAATCACTCAGGTCTAGATGTTGGGTACTGACCACTTTTCCATTTCTATATTGGTACAGAAACCATTGGACTGGTTTGAGAGGGAGAGAGAAAGAGAGACCACACAGCAAGGTCAAAAAAACATGGAAAGCTGGGACTGAATCCAGTGAACAAACAGTAACACAGCCAACAGAAACCGCTGCATCCTTACAGTGCTATTACAGCTAATCATCTCACAATTTACTTTAAGAATGATACATTACCACATGCTGTATATATTGTTTTTAGGGAGGCACTAATTTAGTCACATGGCTTTGGTTCAATGTTATTAATGTCTAGTAATGTCAGAAAAAATAGATGATTGGCATGATGGACTGTTTTAGCATGCTAGGTTGAAGTCCATACATTTGCTAACTCGGCCTGTAGTTTGTTTATATGAATAGTCCTTTTTAGCTGTATAGTAACAAATTCATAATTTATCACTGCCAGAGACCATACGGTAGTTTCACTCTTTTGCTGTGGATCAGCAATACATTTACAGAGGCTAACTTAAAGCTTGGGGGGCATGGTGGCTTAGTGGCTTAGTTGTTAGCACATTCGCCTCACACCTCCAGGGTTGGGGGTTCGATTCCCACCTCCGCCTTGCGTGTGTGGAGTTTGCATGTTCTCCCCGTGCCTCGGGGGTTTCCTCCGTGTACTCCAGTTTCCTCATCCAGTCTAAAGACTTGCATGGTAGGTTGATTGGCATCTCTGGAAAATTTTCTGTAGTGTGTGTGTGCCCTGCGATGGGTTGGCACTCTGTCCAGGGTGTATCCTGCCTTGATGCCTGATGATGTCTGACATAAGCAGAGGCTCCCCCTGACCCGAGGTAGTTCAGATAAGCGGTAGAAGATGAATGAATGAATGAATGAATGAATGAATGAAAGAACTTGAAGCTTCATGCTTTTAAAAAGTGACTATTGTGGCTTTTGACACTTTGTTTTGTATCATCCTGCGGGATCCTAATGAACACATCTAGTCTGAAGCTGGAAAGCATTCCAAAGCGAAAGAAAAAAGCAAAGCAATACTCCAGCCACAGTTGTGATCTGTATTTTTTATTGGTTTAGGACGTGTTGTCCGTTCAGCCCAAATAATGCAGTTGTATAAAGTTACAACCTTAGTGTATACACAGAAATGGAAGTCTGATCAAAGCCTAATTAAACAGTGTTAAAAAGTAAAAGTTAAGTCTGGTTCATCTGTATAACAAATGACAGACAAATTGTTCCAAACAGTTTTTTCTTTATTATTGGCAAATCAATTTGCTCTTAGGGGGGCACGGTGGCTTAGTGGGTAGCACGTTCGCCTCACACCTCCAGGGTCGGGGTTCGATTCCCGCCTCCGCCTTGTGTGTGCATGTTTGCATGTTCTCCCCGTGCCTCGGGGGTTTCCTCCGGGTACTCCGGTTTCCTCCCCCGGTCCAAAGACATGCATGGTAGGTTGATTGGCATCTCTGGAAAATTGTCCGTAGTGTGTGAATGCGTGAGTGAATGAGAGTGTGTGTGTGCCCTGCGATGGGTTGGCACTCCGTCCAGGGTCTATCCTGCCTTGATGCCTGATGACGCCTGAGATAGGCACAGGCTCCCCGTGACCCGAGAAGTTCGGATAAAGCGGTAGAAAATGAATGAATGAATGAATTTGCTCTTAAAGTAAATGCAAGTCAAAATAAAATGATGCTTGCATAATCCGATAATTAAACCACTTCTGTCTTGCACTTGGTAGAATCACCTTTTGCTGCTAGTCTGTTGTGGTAAGTTCTTACCTGGATTGCACACTGCTTGGAAGACATTTTTGCCAATTGTTTCTGCTCCAGGTTCTTCAGGTTAGTAGGAAGATGTTTGCTTGATGTCAAACAATGCTACAGATTTATATTGATTCAGATTTGGCCTTTGACTTTGAACTCCGAACTCCATCAAGAACATTTACCTTATTGATCTGAACTGCTCCTGCATTCCTTTGGCCATGTAATCTTGTTTGACCATTGTCCTGCTAAAAGATAAAACTTAATTATTCCCCCTATGAAGCAAGTTCTTTTGTAGTATCCCTCCTTATTTTGCTCCACCCATTTATTCAGTTATGACAACCAGCAAAAGTTCTGTTGCTGAAAAGCATATTCCATGTATGGCGTTAATAGATTTATGGTATCTTTATCTTTACTGGTTCACTTTCGTGTTTTTATGTGGCTTTTCTTGAGCACCAATTTTTCACCCACCTTCTGCTGTGTTGCTATTGAAATGTCTGGTGCACCTTCAAGCCGCTTTCAGCCAGTGTACTCTATAATTCCTGAGTGACTGTTGTCCTCACTGACACTGTGTGTGTGTGTTGAGGGATGGCCTTGTCCAAACTTTTGGCTTTGGTTGGGGGAGTGGTAGCTCAAAGGTTATACTACTGATTGAAAGGTCATGTGTTCAAATGGCACCACTGCCAAGCAGTGCAAGGCCCTTAACCCTCTGGGGTCGACGGGCTCACAGGCACGTTTTTGGCGCCTTTTTCCTCTTCAACGTGAAATCCACTTAAAATACTCTGTCATTCATAATCATACACACACATGTAATACATCATTCGAAACTGTGAAGTGTCTCCTTTTATTTGACTGCCTTCATAATAACAACAAAATGCTGTGCTTTTGGCAAATAAAGAAAATACCCAAGGTGTGCATTCAGACATCTCGGTCTCCTTGACCTTCTTCCTGAAACACGTTACAAACATGAACTCATAACTCCGCCAATACTTATCACACGAACATGATACATATGTCTAATGAAAGCCTGAAATGTCTACTTTTAAATGAGGTAATTAAAATCGAAAGCAAATATTGTCTTTTTGTGTAATCTGTATGTAAGTAAAGAGAGGTACAGTTTTTCTGGCTCGACCTCATTAGCGCTTAATGTGATCCCACCTACCACGTGCGCGCCATTCATATGAAAATTACCTGAGCGGGCTATGCAAACAAGATCATCGCCCCCAAACAATGATATAAGAAGCAAAAAATTTTATTTCATTCATTCACTTATCGACACGCTGGGAGGATAAGTCATGCTCAGTTGTGTAAATGAGATGCTCAGGAAAAGGGCGTATGCCATAATGCTGTTAAATGATTAACACAAAATAAGCTATCCTTTGGTTGAGTAATATACATCTGTGAAAGGGTTTTACTAACCATTCGCATCACTTATGAACACACACCCACCAGAGAACTACTGTACTCCTACTTTTCCAGGTATAGTTACCTGTAATGTGAAGGTAAAAATAGACTGAGATACAAATAGTTCTGGATTCAGATTAGTAACCACATCATGCCACGCTGCACTACAGCACCATAATTGCTATAAGAGCTGTCTAGTGGAGGAATTGGTCTGAAGTAGACACCACACTAAGACGATAAACTCCCGAGGTTTACCAAAAGCCTGCAGCTAATTCTTTCCTGACACATTCTTTATTCTTTGATTCAGAGCTGTGTAATCTGAGGCTTATCAGGGGAATCACGTGTTTCATTAACTGCTGCATATGCTGGAGGATAGATCTCTTTTTTCGGAAAAAAGGCAACGACACAAATAGAACAAGAACGGAAAAGCATACTAAGAACACAAATCCTGTGCCTTTTGTTTAGGTTCATGCAGAAATAAACATAAAAATTGCATCATTTTCCCTCAGCAAAAACACACTATGAATTGGAGTGACAGAACTTCTTTAGGGTAACAGTATCGTTATAACCTACACCTGTTCGGGACTGAACACCATTTCAAAGCCCATTTGAACTCCTTTGAATAAAGTGTTTTCTTCCTTTCCTCTGTCATCAAATATCACTGATTTATAAGGCATGACTGCATATCATATAAAACTTCATAAGAGGAGAGTGAGAGGGGTGGAGATGCTATACGGACATGAACTGCGAAGGAGAAGAAAAACGCTCCCCGAAGGCACAGTAAACTGTTCTAACATGTCTGGTTTAATGCTGGTCCACAAGGCCCAAAGCATCTTGCTCCACAAAATGCACATGTACACATACTGACACACACACACACACACACACACACATAAGCACAAACATATATGCTTTCTCATATAAGCACATTCTCACTCACACAGATATAGTACTTCCTGTTCTTGACACCATAGTCTAAATTGGGATGCCTTAAGGAATTAAACCATTCAGTACAGATAGCTTTACCTTTTATGACGTCACATGAACAAATACGGATGCTTAATAATCAATGATTAACTCATTTCGACGGATTGATATTCATCCAGCACAACATTAGAGTAGAGTGCAAAAGTTTGTATACCCTGAAGACAAAAAATGAAGATTATGTACAGCAACAAGTACTTCGGGATTTCACTTTCATTAGAAATAAAACGGATGCATGTGATGTGATAAGACACGACACGGTCTTATTGTTCCTCTACTTATCAAGTTGATTATTTCAAATAAAATGGTCACAATTGCAGTGTATTAAAGCACATAAATCACATGTCTGATTTCTTTGCATTTAATGTTTAGGAACGCCAAAGAAACACGTTTCTGCTATCACTTACTGTACCGCAGCTATAAACAGATATTCCATCATCAACTGCTCTTCCTGTCTTCTCTTCTCTTTAAAAGGCAGAAAATCCCCAATTGTCATTTTACCAAGAATTTACCACAAAGTGCAGTATTCTGAAGACCTGGTCTGAAGACCTTGAATTTGCACAGCATCTTTAAAATCCTGTTTATATAAAGCTGGTGAATATTTTTTGCACCCTCAAAAAGTTTTCATTCTGTTTCCATTTAGCTTCTCGGTTTTGCTTAGAAATTATATTTTTCTCCATGCTACCTGGGTGTCATTTTGGTTTTCTTGGTAACACTGCTGTTTTTAGCTCCAGCTCCATAGCAGGAGAAACCATGGACCTCCGGCGATGGAGACTAAGAGAAACGGAGCCGTCTGGACCTCATGGAGCGTTGTAGCGGTTCGGACGATGAGCGTAAACTGGTTCTCATTCAGGTTGAAGCCCAGAACCTTCTTTCTTGTTCATTGTTTTCATACCACTCTGTTATTGGATTTTGTCATATTCTTGGCACTGGTGGCGCTGCGAAAGCTCTGGTTGGCGGCTGAAGTTTCCTTGTTTGCTTTCCAGCTCTGTCACCATGTCATCTGACTAAGCGTGGCTAATCCACAGGGATATCAAACTATAGAGATCACATAACTGATGGTACTGAAGAATCTAAAACCTACACACCTACATACCAAAGCATGCACATACACTCACAATGTACACATTACACTGTGTTTCTTTCCTCACCTGTGTGTGTGTGTGTGGGTTGGCTGAACATGTACAGAAATACCTCCTGCCAAAGGAACTTCCTGTTAAAAAACGCCAGACATAATTCATTCACAGCTACATTTACACACACACACACACACACACACACACACACACACACACACACACACACACACACACACACACACACACACACAGGTTTAAAACTGAAAATGGATTTTCATGATCATTCTGATACCACATATCTTGAGTTAAAGCATTTTCTAGAATGTAAATTGCCGTATTAGACGTACAAGTACAGTTGCTCTGGTTTATCTTCGTGTTAATAAGACC